>NW_027590734.1:0-191400 GCF_964213995.1 Mustelus asterias
GCCCCACGCTCACACAGTGACCCCCGACCCCGCCCCGCACTCACACAGTGACCCCGGCCCCGCCCCCGCCCCGCGCTCACACAGCGACCCCGGCCCCGCCCCGCGCTCACACAGTGACCCCGGCCCCGCCCCCGCCCCGCGCTCACACAGCGACCCCGGCCCCGCCCCGCGCTCACACAGCGACCCGGCCCCGCCCCCCGCTCACACAGTGACCCCGATCCCGCCCCGCGCTCACACAGTGACCCCGACCCCGCCCCGCGCTCACACAGTGACCCCGGCCCCGCCCCGCGCTCACACAGCGACACCGCCCCCGCCCCGCGCTCACACAGCGACACCGCCCCCGCCCCCGCGCTCACACAGTGACCCCGGCCCCGCCCCGCACTCACACAGCGACCCCGGCCCCGCCCCGCGCTCACACAGTGACCCCGGCCCCGCCCCGCGCTCACACAGTGACCCCGGCCCCGCCCCGCGCTCACACAGCGACCCCGGCCCCGCCCCGCGCTCACACAGCGACCCCGACCCCGCCCCGCGCTCACACAGCGACCCGGCCCCGCCCCGCGCTCACACAGTGACCCCGACCCCGCCCCGCGCTCACACAGTGACCCCGGCCCCGCCCCGCGCTCACACAGCGACCCGCCCCGCCCCGCGCTCACACAGTGACCCCGACCCCGCCCCGCGCTCACACAGTGACCCCGGCCCCGCCCCGCGCTCACACAGTGACCCCGGCCCCGCCCCGCGCTCACACAGCGACCCCGGCCCCGCCCCACGCTCACACAGTGACCCCGGCCCCGCCCCGCGCTCACACAGTGACCCCGGCCCCGCCCCACGCTCACACAGTGACCCCGGCCCCGCCCCGCGCTCACACAGTGACCCCGACCCCGCCCCGCGCTCACACAGTGACCCCGGCCCCGCCCCGCGCTCACACAGTGACCCCGGCCCCGCCCCGCGCTCACACAGTGACCCCGGCCCCGCCCCACGCTCACACAGCGACCCCGACCCCGCCCCGCACTCACACAGTGACCCCGGCCCCGCCCCGCGCTCACACAGTGACCCCGGCCCCGCCCCGCGCTCACACAGTGACCCCGGCCCCGCCCCGCGCTCACACAGTGACCCCGGCCCCGCCCCACGCTCACACAGCGACCCCGGCCCCGCCCCGCACTCACACAGTGACCCCGGCCCCGCTCCGCACTCACACAGTGACCCCGCCCCGCCCCGCGCTCACACAGTGACCCCGGCCCCGCCCGGCGCTCACACAGCGACCCCGCCCCCGCCCCGCCCCGCGCTCACACAGTGACCCCGGCCCCGCCCGGCGCTCACACAGCGACACCGCCCCCGCCCCGCACTCACACAGTGACCCCGCCCCGCCCCGCGCTCACACAGTGACCCCGGCCCCGCTCCGCACTCACACAGCGACCCCGCCCCGCCCCGCACTCACACAGTGACCCCGGCCCCGCCCCACACTCACACAGTGACCCCGGCCCCGCCCCACACTCACACAGTGACCCCGGCCCCGCCCCGCGCTCACACAGCGACCCCGGCCCCGCCCCGCACTCACACAGCGACACCGCCCCCGCCCCGCGCTCACACAGTGACCCCGACCCCGCCCCGCACTCACACAGCGACCCCGGCCCCGCCCCGCACTCACACAGTGACCCCGGCCCCGCCCGCACTCACACAGTGACCCCGGCCCCGCCCCGCGCTCACACAGTGACCCCGCCCCGCGCTCACACAGCGACACCGCCCCCGCCCCGCGCTCACACAGTGACCCCGGCCCCGCCCCGCGCTCACACAGCGACCCCGGCCCCGCCCCGCACTCACACAGTGACCCCGCCCCCGCCCCGCACTCACACAGTGACCCCGGCCCCGCCCCGCACTCACACAGTGACCCCGCCCCCGCCCCGCACTCACACAGTGACCCCGGCCCCGCCCGCGCTCACACAGCGACCCCGGCCCGCCCCGCGCTCACACAGTGACCCCGCCCCCGCCCCGCGCTCACACAGTGACCCCGCCCCGCCCCGCGCTCACACAGTGACCCCGGCCCCGCCCCACACTCACACAGTGACCCCGGCCCCGCCCCACACTCACACAGTGACCCCGGCCCCGCCCCGCGCTCACACAGTGACCCCGGCCCCGCCCCGCGCTCACACAGTGACCCCGGCCCCGCCCCGCGCTCACACAGTGACCCCGGCCCCGCCCCGCGCTCACACAGTGACCCCGGCCCCGCCCCGCGCTCACACAGTGACCCGGCCCCGCCCCGCGCTCACACAGTGACCCCGGCCCCGCCCCACACTCACACAGTGACCCCGGCCCCGCCCCCCGCCCCGCGCTCACACAGCGACCCCGGCCCCGCCCCGCACTCACACAGCGACCCCGGCCCCGCCCCGCCCCGCGCTCACACAGCGACCCCGGCCCCGCCCCGCGCTCACACAGCGACCCCGGCCCCGCCCCGCACTCACACAGTGACCCCGGCCCCGCCCCGCGCTCACACAGCGACCCCGCCCCGCGCTCACACAGCGACCCCGCCCCCTGCCCCGCCCCGCGCTCACACAGCGACCCCGGCCCCGCCCCACGCTCACACAGTGACCCCGGCCCCGCCCCGCGCTCACACAGTGACCCCGGCCCCGCCCCGCACTCACACAGTGACCCCGGCCCCGCCCCGCGCTCACACAGCGACCCCGCCCCGCCCCGCAATCACACAGTGACCCCGGCCCCGCCCCGCGCTCACACAGCGACCCCGGCCCCGCCCCGCGCTCACACAGCGACCCCGGCCCCGCCCCGCGCTCACACAGTGACCCGGCCCCGCCCCACGCTCACACAGTGACTCCGACCCCGGCCCCGCGCTCACACAGTGACCCCGGCCCCGCCCCGCGCTCACACAGTGACCCCGGCCCCGACCCGCGCTCACACAGTGACCCCGGCCCCGCCCCACGCTCACACAGTGACCCCGACCCCGCCCCGCACTCACACAGTGACCCCGGCCCCGCCCCCGCCCCGCGCTCACACAGCGACCCCGGCCCCGCCCCGCGCTCACACAGTGACCCCGGCCCCGCCCCCGCCCCGCGCTCACACAGCGACCCCGGCCCCGCCCCGCGCTCACACAGCGACCCGGCCCCGCCCCCCGCTCACACAGTGACCCCGATCCCGCCCCGCGCTCACACAGTGACCCCGACCCCGCCCCGCGCCTCACACAGTGACCCCGGCCCCGCCCCGCGCTCACACAGCGACACCGCCCCCGCCCCGCGCTCACACAGCGACACCGCCCCCGCCCCCGCGCTCACACAGTGACCCCGGCCCCGCCCCGCACTCACACGCGACCCCGGCCCCGCCCCGCGCTCACACAGTGACCCCGGCCCCGCCCCGCGCTCACACAGTGACCCCGGCCCCGCCCCGCGCTCACACAGCGACCCCGGCCCCGCCCCGCGCTCACACAGCGACCCCGACCCCGCCCCGCGCTCACACAGCGACCCGGCCCCGCCCCGCGCTCACACAGTGACCCCGACCCCGCCCCGCGCTCACCACAGTGACCCCGGCCCCGCCCGCGCTCACACAGCGACCCGGCCCCGCCCCGCGCTCACACAGTGACCCCGACCCCGCCCCGCGCTCACACAGTGACCCCGGCCCCGCCCCGCGCTCACACAGTGACCCCGGCCCCGCCCCGCGCTCACACAGCGACCCCGGCCCCGCCCCACGCTCACACAGTGACCCCGGCCCCGCCCCGCGCTCACACAGTGACCCCGGCCCCGCCCCGCGCTCACACAGTGACCCCGGCCCCGCCCCACGCTCACACAGTGACCCCGGCCCCGCCCCGCGCTCACACAGTGACCCCGACCCCGCCCCGCGCTCACACAGTGACCCCGGCCCCGCCCCGCGCTCACACAGTGACCCCGGCCCCGCCCCGCGCTCACACAGTGACCCCGGCCCCGCCCCACGCTCACACAGCGACCCCGACCCCGCCCCGCACTCACACAGTGACCCCGGCCCCGCCCCGCGCTCACACAGTGACCCCGGCCCCGCCCCGCGCTCACACAGTGACCCCGGCCCCGCCCCGCGCTCACACAGTGACCCCGGCCCCGCCCCACGCTCACACAGCGACCCCGGCCCCGCCCCGCACTCACACAGTGACCCCGGCCCCGCTCCGCACTCACACAGTGACCCCGCCCCGCCCCGCGCTCACACAGTGACCCCGGCCCCGCCCGGCGCTCACACAGCGACACCGCCCCCGCCCCGCACTCACACAGTGACCCCGCCCCGCGCTCACACAGTGACCCCGGCCCCGCTCCGCACTCACACAGCGACCCCGCCCCGCCCCGCACTCACACAGTGACCCCGGCCCCGCCCCACACTCACACAGTGACCCCGGCCCCGCCCCACACTCACACAGTGACCCCGGCCCCGCCCCGCGCTCACACAGCGACCCCGGCCCCGCCCCGCACTCACACAGCGACACCGCCCCCGCCCCGCGCTCACACAGTGACCCCGACCCCGCCCCGCACTCACACAGTGACCCCGGCCCCGCTCCGCACTCACACAGTGACCCCGGCCCCGCCCCGCGCTCACACAGTGACCCCGCCCCCGCCCCGCGCTCACACAGTGACCCCGGCCCCGCCCCGCGCTCACACAGTGACCCCGGCCCCGCCCCGCGCTCACACAGCGACCCCGGCCCCGCCCCGCGCTCACACAGTGACCCCGCCCCCGCCCCGCGCTCACACAGTGACCCCGCCCCGCCCCGCGCTCACACAGTGACCCCGGCCCCGCCCCACACTCACACAGTGACCCCGGCCCCGCCCCACACTCACACAGTGACCCCGGCCCCGCCCCGCGCTCACACAGTGACCCCGGCCCCGCCCCGCGCTCACACAGTGACCCCGGCCCCGCCCCGCGCTCACACAGTGACCCCGGCCCCGCCCCGCGCTCACACAGTGACCCCGGCCCCGCCCCGCGCTCACACAGTGACCCCGGCCCCGCCCCGCGCTCACACAGTGACCCCGGCCCCGCCCCACACTCACACAGTGACCCCGGCCCCGCCCCCCGCCCCGCGCTCACACAGCGACCCCGGCCCCGCCCCGCACTCACACAGCGACCCCGGCCCCGCCCCGCCCCGCGCTCACACAGCGACCCCGGCCCCGCCCCGCGCTCACACAGCGACCCCGGCCCCGCCCCGCACTCACACAGTGACCCCGGCCCCGCCCCGCGCTCACACAGCGACCCCGCCCCGCGCTCACACAGCGACCCCGCCCCCTGCCCCGCCCCGCGCTCACACAGCGACCCCGGCCCCGCTCCACACTCACACAGCGACCCCGGCCCCGCTCCGCACTCACACAGTGACCCCGGCCCCGCCCCGCACTCACACAGTGACCCCGGCCCCGCCCCGCGCTCACACAGTGACCCCGCCCCGCCCCGCGCTCACACAGTGACCCCGCCCCCGCCCCGCGCTCACACAGTGACCCCGGCCCCGCTCCGCACTCACACAGTGACCCCGGCCCCGCCCCGCACTCACACAGTGACCCCGCCCCCGCCCCGCACTCACACAGTGACCCCGGCCCCGCCCCGCACTCACACAGTGACCCCGGCCCCGCTCCGCACTCACACAGTGACCCCGGCCCCGCCCCGCACTCACACAGTGACCCCGGCCCCGCCCCGCACTCACACAGTGACCCCGGCCCCGCTCCGCACTCACACAGTGACCCCGGCCCCGCCCCACGCTCACACAGTGACCCCGCCCCGCCCCGCGCTCACACAGTGACCCCGCCCCCGCTCCGCGCTCACACAGCGACCCCGGCCCCGCCCCACGCTCACACAGTGACCCCGCCCCCGCTCCGCGCTCACACAGTGACCCCGGCCCCGCCCCACGCTCACACAGTGACCCCGCCCCCGCTCCGCACTCACACAGTGACCCCGGCCCCGCCCCACACTCACACAGTGACCCCGGCCCCGCCCCGCACTCACACAGTGACCCTGACCCCGCCCCGCACTCACACAGCGACCCCGACCCCGCCCCGCGCTCACACAGCGACCCCGGCCCCACCCCGCACTCACACAGCGACCCCGGCCCCCGCCCCGCACTCACACAGCGACCCCGGCCCCGCCCCGCACTCACACAGCGACCCCGGCCCCGCCCCACACTCACACAGTGACCCCGACCCCGCCCCGCACTCACACAGTGACCCCGGCCCCGCCCCGCGCTCACACAGTGACCCCGGCCCCGCCCCGCACTCACACAGCGACCCCGGCCCCGCCCCGCACTCACACAGTGACCCCGGCCCCGCCCCGCACTCACACAGCAACCCCCGGCCCCGCCCCGCACTCACACAGTGACCCCGGCCCCGCCCCGCACTCACACAGTGACCCCGGCCCCGCCCCGCACTCACACAGTGACCCCGGCCCCGCCCCGCACTCACACAGTGACCCCGGCCCCGCCCCGCACTCACACAGTGACCCCGGCCCCGCCCCGCACTCGCACAGTGACCCCGGCCCCACCCCGCACTCACACAGTGACCCCGGCCCCGCCCCACGCTCACACAGCGACCCCGGCCCCGCCCCGCACTCACACAGTGACCCCGGCCCCGCCCCGCGCTCACACAGCGACCCCGGCCCCACCCCGCGCTCACAGTGACCCCGCCCCGCCCCGCACTCACACAGTGACCCCGGCCCCGCCCCGCACTCACACAGTGACCCCGGCCCCGCCCCGCGCTCACACAGCGACCCCGGCCCCGCCCCGCGCTCACACAGTGACCCCGCCCCGCCCCGCGCTCACACAGTGACCCCGGCCCCGCCCCGCACTCACACAGTGACCCCGGCCCCGCCCCGCACTCACACAGCGACCCCGGCCCCGCCCCGCGCTCACACAGCGACCCCGGCCCCGCCCCCCGCACTCACACAGCGACCCCGGCCCCGCCCCGCGCTCACACAGCGACCCCGGCCCCGCCCCGCGCTCACACAGTGACCCCGCCCCGCCCCGCGCTCACACAGTGACCCCGGCCCCGCCCCGCACTCACACAGTGACCCCGGCACCGCCCCGCGCTCACACAGTGACCCCGGCCCCGCCCCGCACTCACACAGCGACCCCGGCCCCGCCCCGCGCTCACACAGTGACCCCGGCCCCGCCCCCCGCTCACACAGCGACCCCGGCCCCGCCCCCGCACTCACACAGTGACACCGCCCCCGCCCCGCACTCACACAGTGACACCGCCCCCGCCCCGCACTCACACAGTGACCCCGGCCCCGCCCCGCACTCACACAGTGACCCCGGCCCCGCCCCGCACTCACACAGCGACACCGCCCCTGCCCCGCCCCGCGCTCACACAGCGACCCCGCCCCGCCCCGCACTCACACAGTGACCCCGGCCCCGCCCCGCACTCACACAGTGACCCCGGCCCCGCCCCCCGCTCACACAGCGACCCCGGCCCCGCCCCCGCACTCACACAGTGACACCGCCCCCGCCCCGCACTCACACAGTGACACCGCCCCCGCCCCGCACTCACACAGTGACCCCGCCCGCGCTCACACAGTGACCCCGCCCCGCACTCACACAGCGACCCCGACCCCGCCCCGCACTCACACAGTGACCCCGCCCCGCACTCACAGTGACCCCGCCCCGCGCTCACACAGTGACCCCGGCCCCGCCCCGCGCTCACACAGTGACCCCGGCCCCGCCCCGCGCTCACACAGTGACCCCGGCCCCGCCCCGCGCTCACACAGTGACCCCGGCCCCGCCCCGCGCTCACACAGTGACCCCGGCCCCGCCCCGCGCTCACACAGTGACCCCGGCCCCGCCCCACACTCACACAGTGACCCCGGCCCCGCCCCCCGCCCCGCGCTCACACAGCGACCCCGGCCCCGCCCCGCACTCACACAGCGACCCCGGCCCCGCCCCGCCCCGCGCTCACACAGCGACCCCGGCCCCGCCCCGCGCTCACACAGCGACCCCGGCCCCGCCCCGCACTCACACAGTGACCCCGGCCCCGCCCCGCGCTCACACAGCGACCCCGCCCCGCGCTCACACAGCGACCCCGCCCCCTGCCCCGCCCCGCGCTCACACAGCGACCCCGGCCCCGCCCCACGCTCACACAGTGACCCCGGCCCCGCCCCGCGCTCACACAGTGACCCCGGCCCCGCCCCGCACTCACACAGTGACCCCGGCCCCGCCCCGCGCTCACACAGCGACCCCGCCCCGCCCCGCACTCACACAGTGACCCCGGCCCCGCCCCGCGCTCACACAGCGACCCCGGCCCCGCCCCGCGCTCACACAGCGACCCCGGCCCCGCCCCGCGCTCACACAGTGACCCCGGCCCCGCCCCACGCTCACACAGTGACTCCGACCCCGGCCCCGCCCCGCGCTCACACAGTGACCCCGGCCCCGCCCCGCGCTCACACAGTGACCCCGGCCCCGACCCGCGCTCACACAGTGACCCCGGCCCCGCCCCACGCTCACACAGTGACCCCGACCCCGCCCCGCACTCACACAGTGACCCCGGCCCCGCCCCCGCCCCGCGCTCACACAGCGACCCCGGCCCCGCCCCGCGCTCACACAGTGACCCCGGCCCCGCCCCCGCCCCGCGCTCACACAGCGACCCCGGCCCCGCCCCGCGCTCACACAGCGACCCGGCCCCGCCCCCCGCTCACACAGTGACCCCGATCCCGCCCCGCGCTCACACAGTGACCCCGACCCCGCCCCGCGCTCACACAGTGACCCCGGCCCCGCCCCGCGCTCACACAGCGACACCGCCCCCGCCCCGCGCTCACACAGCGACACCGCCCCCGCCCCCGCGCTCACACAGTGACCCCGGCCCCGCCCCGCACTCACACAGCGACCCCGGCCCCGCCCCGCGCTCACACAGTGACCCCGGCCCCGCCCCGCGCTCACACAGTGACCCCGGCCCCGCCCCGCGCTCACACAGCGACCCCGGCCCCGCCCCGCGCTCACACAGCGACCCCGACCCCGCCCCGCGCTCACACAGCGACCCGGCCCCGCCCCGCGCTCACACAGTGACCCCGACCCCGCCCCGCGCTCACACAGTGACCCCGGCCCCGCCCCGCGCTCACACAGCGACCCGGCCCCGCCCCGCGCTCACACAGTGACCCCGACCCCGCCCCGCGCTCACACAGTGACCCCGGCCCCGCCCCGCGCTCACACAGTGACCCCGGCCCCGCCCCGCGCTCACACAGCGACCCCGGCCCCGCCCCACGCTCACACAGTGACCCCGGCCCCGCCCCGCGCTCACACAGTGACCCCGGCCCCGCCCCGCGCTCACACAGTGACCCCGGCCCCGCCCCACGCTCACACAGTGACCCCGGCCCCGCCCCGCGCTCACACAGTGACCCCGACCCCGCCCCGCGCTCACACAGTGACCCCGGCCCCGTCCCGCGCTCACACAGTGACCCCGGCCCCGCCCCGCGCTCACACAGTGACCCCGGCCCCGCCCCACGCTCACACAGCGACCCCGACCCCGCCCCGCACTCACACAGTGACCCCGGCCCCGCCCCGCGCTCACACAGTGACCCCGGCCCCGCCCCGCGCTCACACAGTGACCCCGGCCCCGCCCCGCGCTCACACAGTGACCCCGGCCCCGCCCCACGCTCACACAGCGACCCCGGCCCCGCCCCGCACTCACACAGTGACCCCGGCCCCGCTCCGCACTCACACAGTGACCCCGCCCCGCCCCGCGCTCACACAGTGACCCCGGCCCCGCCCGGCGCTCACACAGCGACACCGCCCCCGCCCCGCACTCACACAGTGACCCCGCCCCGCCCCGCGCTCACACAGTGACCCCGGCCCCGCTCCGCACTCACACAGCGACCCCGCCCCGCCCCGCACTCACACAGTGACCCCGGCCCCGCCCCACACTCACACAGTGACCCCGGCCCCGCCCCACACTCACACAGTGACCCCGGCCCCGCCCCGCGCTCACACAGCGACCCCGGCCCCGCCCCGCACTCACACAGCGACACCGCCCCCGCCCCGCGCTCACACAGTGACCCCGACCCCGCCCCGCACTCACACAGCGACCCCGGCCCCGCCCCGCACTCACACAGTGACCCCGGCCCCGCTCCGCACTCACACAGTGACCCCGGCCCCGCCCCGCGCTCACACAGTGACCCCGCCCCCGCCCCGCGCTCACACAGTGACCCCGGCCCCGCCCCGCGCTCACACAGTGACCCCGGCCCCACCCCGCACTCACACAGTGACCCCGGCCCCGCCCCACGCTCACACAGCGACCCCGGCCCCGCCCCGCACTCACACAGTGACCCCGGCCCCGCCCCGCGCTCACACAGCGACCCCGGCCCCACCCCGCGCTCACAGTGACCCCGGCCCCGCCCCGCACTCACACAGTGACCCCGGCCCCGCCCCGCACTCACACAGTGACCCCGGCCCCGCCCCGCGCTCACACAGCGACCCCGGCCCCGCCCCGCGCTCACACAGTGACCCCGCCCCGCCCCGCGCTCACACAGTGACCCCGGCCCCGCCCCGCACTCACACAGTGACCCCGGCCCCGCCCCGCACTCACACAGCGACCCCGGCCCCGCCCCGCGCTCACACAGCGACCCCGGCCCCGCCCCCCGCACTCACACAGCGACCCCGGCCCCGCCCCGCGCTCACACAGCGACCCCGGCCCCGCCCCGCGCTCACACAGTGACCCCGCCCCGCCCCGCGCTCACACAGTGACCCCGGCCCCGCCCCGCACTCACACAGTGACCCCGGCACCGCCCCGCGCTCACACAGTGACCCCGGCCCCGCCCCGCACTCACACAGCGACCCCGGCCCCGCCCCGCGCTCACACAGTGACCCCGGCCCCGCCCCCCGCTCACACAGCGACCCCGGCCCCGCCCCCGCACTCACACAGTGACACCGCCCCCGCCCCGCACTCACACAGTGACACCGCCCCCGCCCCGCACTCACACAGTGACCCCGGCCCCGCCCCGCACTCACACAGTGACCCCGGCCCCGCCCCGCACTCACACAGCGACACCGCCCCTGCCCCGCCCCGCGCTCACACAGCGACCCCGCCCCGCCCCGCACTCACACAGTGACCCCGGCCCCGCCCCGCACTCACACAGTGACCCCGGCCCCGCCCCCCGCTCACACAGCGACCCCGGCCCCGCCCCCGCACTCACACAGTGACACCGCCCCCGCCCCGCACTCACACAGTGACACCGCCCCCGCCCCGCACTCACACAGTGACCCCGCCCCGCGCTCACACAGTGACCCCGCCCCGCACTCACACAGTGACCCCGCCCCGCACTCACACAGCGACCCCGACCCCGCCCCGCACTCACACAGTGACCCCGCCCCGCACTCACAGTGACCCCGCCCCGCACTCACACAGCGACCCCGACCCCGCCCCGCACTCACACAGTGACCCCGCCCCGCACTCACACAGTGACCCCGCCCCGCACTCACACAGCGACCCCGGCCCCGCCCCGCACTCACACAGTGACCCCGGCCCCGCCCCGCACTCACACAGTGACCCCGGCCCCGCCCCGCACTCACACAGCGACCCCGCCCCGCCCCGCGCTCACACAGCGACCCCGGCCCCGCCCCGCGCTCACACAGCGACCCCGGCCCCGCCCCGCGCTCACACAGCGACCCCGGCCCCGCCCCGCGCTCACACAGCGACCCCGGCCCCGCCCCGCACTCACACAGTGACCCCGGCCCCGCCCCGCACTCACACAGTGACCCCGGCCCCGCCCCGCACTCACACAGCGACCCCGGCCCCGCCCCGCGCTCACACAGCGACCCCGGCCCCGCTCCGCACTCACACAGTGACCCCGCCCCGCCCCGCGCTCACACAGTGACCCCGCCCCCGCCCCGCTCACACAGTGACCCCGCCCGCGCTCACAGTGACCCCGCCCCGCGCTCACACAGCGACCCCGGCCCCGCCCCGCCCCCGCTCACACAGCGACCCCGCCCCCGCCCCCGCGCTCACACAGCGACCCCGGCCCCGCCCCGCGCTCACACAGTGACCCCGGCCCCGCCCCGCACTCACACAGTGACCCCGGCCCCGCCCCGCACTCACACAGCGACCCCGGCCCCGCCCCGCGCTCACACAGTGACCCCGGCCCCGCCCCGCGCTCACACAGTGACCCCGGCCCCGCCCCGCGCTCACACAGCGACCCCGGCCCCGCCCCGCGCTCACACAGCGACCCGGCCCCGCCCCGCGCTCACACAGTGACCCCGACCCCGCCCCGCGCTCACACAGCGACCCCGGCCCCGCCCCGCGCTCACACAGCGACACCGCCCCCGCCCCGCGCTCACACAGTGACCCCGGCCCCGCCCCGCGCTCACACAGCGACCCCGGCCCCGCCCCGCGCTCACACAGCGACCCCGCCCCGCGCTCACACAGCGACCCCGCCCCGCGCTCACCCAGCGACCCCGGCCCCGCCCCGCCCCGCGCTCACACAGCGACCCCGGCCCCGGCCCCGCCCCGCGCTCACACAGCGACTCCGACCCCGCCCCGCCCCGCGCTCACACAGTGACCCCGCCCCGCGCTCACACAGTGACCCCGCCCCGCACTCACACAGTGACCCCGGCCCCGCCCCGCGCTCACAGTGACCCCGGCCCCGCCCCGCGCTCACACAGCGACCCCGGCCCCGCCCCCGCCCCGCGCTCACACAGTGACCCCGCCCCGTCCTGCGCTCACACAGTGACCCCGGCCCCGCCCCCCGCTCACACAGTGACCCCGGCCCCGCCCCGCGCTCACACAGCGACCCCGACCCCGCCCCGCGCTCACACAGTGACCCCGGCCCCGCCCCGCGCTCACACAGTGACCCCGCCCCGCCCCGCGCTCACACAGTGACCCCGGCCCCGCCCCGCACTCACACAGTGACCCCGGCACCGCCCCGCGCTCACACAGTGACCCCGGCCCCGCCCCGCACTCACACAGCGACCCCGGCCCCGCCCCGCGCTCACACAGTGACCCCGGCCCCGCCCCCCGCTCACACAGCGACCCCGGCCCCGCCCCCGCACTCACACAGTGACACCGCCCCCGCCCCGCACTCACACAGTGACACCGCCCCCGCCCCGCACTCACACAGTGACACCGCCCCCGCCCCGCACTCACACAGTGACCCCGGCCCCGCCCCGCACTCACACAGTGACCCCGGCCCCGCCCCGCACTCACACAGCGACACCGCCCCTGCCCCGCCCCGCGCTCACACAGCGACCCCGCCCCGCCCCGCACTCACACAGTGACCCCGGCCCCGCCCCGCACTCACACAGTGACCCCGGCCCCGCCCCCCGCTCACACAGCGACCCCGGCCCCGCCCCCGCACTCACACAGTGACACCGCCCCCGCCCCGCACTCACACAGTGACACCGCCCCCGCCCCGCACTCACACAGTGACCCCGCCCCGCGCTCTCACAGTGACCCCGCCCCGCACTCACACAGTGACCCCGCCCCGCACTCACACAGCGACCCCGACCCCGCCCCGCACTCACACAGTGACCCCGCCCCGCACTCACACAGTGACCCCGCCCCGCACTCACACAGCGACCCCGACCCCGCCCCGCACTCACACAGTGACCCCGCCCCGCACTCACACAGTGACCCCGCCCCGCACTCACACAGCGACCCCGGCCCCGCCCCGCACTCACACAGTGACCCCGGCCCCGCCCCGCACTCACACAGTGACCCCGGCCCCGCCCCGCACTCACACAGCGACCCCGCCCCGCCCCGCGCTCACACAGCGACCCCGGCCCCGCCCCGCGCTCACACAGCGACCCCGGCCCCGCCCCGCGCTCACACAGCGACCCCGGCCCCGCCCCGCGCTCACACAGCGACCCCGGCCCCGCCCCGCACTCACACAGTGACCCCGGCCCCGCCCCGCACTCACACAGTGACCCCGGCCCCGCCCCGCACTCACACAGCGACCCCGGCCCCGCCCCGCGCTCACACAGCGACCCCGGCCCCGCTCCGCACTCACACAGTGACCCCGCCCCGCCCCGCGCTCACACAGTGACCCCGCCCCCGCCCCGCTCACACAGTGACCCCGCCCGCGCTCACAGTGACCCCGCCCCGCGCTCACACAGCGACCCCGGCCCCGCCCCGCCCCCGCTCACACAGCGACCCCGCCCCCGCCCCCGCGCTCACACAGCGACCCCGGCCCCGCCCCGCGCTCACACAGTGACCCCGGCCCCGCCCCGCACTCACACAGTGACCCCGGCCCCGCCCCGCACTCACACAGCGACCCCGGCCCCGCCCCGCGCTCACACAGTGACCCCGGCCCCGCCCCGCGCTCACACAGTGACCCCGGCCCCGCCCCGCGCTCACACAGCGACCCCGGCCCCGCCCCGCGCTCACACAGCGACCCGGCCCCGCCCTGCGCTCACACAGTGACCCCGACCCCGCCCCGCGCTCACACAGCGACCCCGGCCCCGCCCCGCGCTCACACAGCGACACCGCCCCCGCCCCGCGCTCACACAGTGACCCCGGCCCCGCCCCGCGCTCACACAGCGACCCCGGCCCCGCCCCGCGCTCACACAGCGACCCCGCCCCGCGCTCACACAGCGACCCCGCCCCGCGCTCACCCAGCGACCCCGGCCCCGCCCCGCCCCGCGCTCACACAGCGACCCCGGCCCCGGCCCCGCCCCGCGCTCACACAGCGACTCCGACCCCGCCCCGCCCCGCGCTCACACAGTGACCCCGCCCCGCGCTCACACAGTGACCCCGCCCCGCACTCACACAGTGACCCCGGCCCCGCCCCGCGCTCACAGTGACCCCGGCCCCGCCCCGCGCTCACACAGCGACCCCGGCCCCGCCCCCGCCCCGCGCTCACACAGTGACCCCGCCCCGTCCTGCGCTCACACAGTGACCCCGGCCCCGCCCCCCGCTCACACAGTGACCCCGGCCCCGCCCCGCGCTCACACAGCGACCCCGACCCCGCCCCGCGCTCACACAGTGACCCCGGCCCCGCCCCGCGCTCACACAGTGACCCCGCTCCGCCCCGCGCTCACACAGTGACCCCGCCCCGCCCCGCGCTCACACAGCGACCCCGGCCCCACCCCGCGCTCACACAGCGACCCCGACCCCGCCCCGCGCTCACACAGCGACCCCGACCCCGCCCCACGCTCACACAGTGACCCCGACCCCGCCCCGCGCTCACACAGTGACCCCGGCCCCGCCCCGCGCTCACACAGTGACCCCGGCCCCGCCCCGCGCTCACACAGTGACCCCGGCCCCGCCCCGCGCTCACAGTGACCCCGGCCCCGCCCCGTCCTGCGCTCACACAGTGACCCCGGCCCCGCCCCGCGCTCACACAGTGACCCCGGCCCCGCCCCGTCCTGCGCTCACACAGTGACCCCGCCCCGCACTCACACAGTGACCCCGGCCCCGCCCCGTCCTGCGCTCACACAGTGACCCCGGCCCCGCCCCGTCCTGCGCTCACACAGTGACCCCGCTCCGCCCCGTCCTGCGCTCACACAGTGACCCCGCCCCGCGCTCACCGTGATCCCGGCCCCGCCCCGCGCTCACACAGTGACCCCGCCCCGCGCTCACACAGCGACCCCGGCCCCGCCCCGCGCTCACACAGTGACCCCGCCCCGCGCTCACACAGCGACCCCGGCCCCGCCCCGCACTCACACAGTGACCCCGGCCCCGCCCCGCTCTCACAGTGACCCCGCCCCGCGCTCACACAGTGACCCCGGCCCCGCCCCGCACTCACAGTGACCCCGCCCCGCGCTCACACAGTGACCCCGGCCCCGCCCCGCGCTCACAGTGACCCCGCCCCGCGCTCACACAGTGACCCCGCCCCGCGCTCACACAGTGACCCCGGCCCCGCCCCGCGCTCACACAGTGACCCCGGCCCCGCCCCGCGCTCACACAGTGACCCCGGCCCCGCCCCGCGCTCACACAGTGACCCCGCCCCGCCCCGCGCTCACACAGCGACCCCGGCCCCGCACTCACACAGTGACCCCGGCCCCGCCCCGCGCTCACAGTGACCCCGCCCCGCGCTCACACAGTGACCCCGCCCCGCGCTCACACAGTGACCCCGGCCCCGCCCCGCGCTCACACAGTGACCCCGGCCCCGCCCCGCGCTCACACAGCGACCCCGGCCCCGCCCCCGCCCCGCGCTCACACAGCGACCCCGGCCCCACCCCGCACTCACACAGTGACCCCGCCCCGCTCACACAGTGACCCCGCCCCGCGCTCACAGTGACCCCGCCCCGCGCTCACACAGCGACCCCGGCCCCACCCCGCGCTCACACAGCGACCCCGGCCCCGCCCCGCGCTCACACGGTGACCCCGGCCCCGCCCCGCGCTCACACAGTGACCCCGCCCCGCGCTCACACAGCGACCCCGGCCCCGCCCCGTCCTGCGCTCACACAGTGACCCCGGCCCCGTCCCGCGCTCACACAGTGACCCCGCCCCGCGCTCACCGTGATCCCGGCCCCGCCCCGCGCTCACACAGTGACCCCGCCCCGCTCACACAGTGGCCCCGCCCCGCTCACACAGTGACCCCGCCCCGCGCTCACACAGCGACCCCGGCCCCGCCCCGCCCCCGCTCACACAGCGACCCTGGCCCCGCCCCCGCCCCGCGCTCACACAGCGACCCCGCCCCGCGCTCACACAGCGACCCCGGCCCCGCCCCGCCCCCGCTCACACAGCGACCCCGGCCCCGGCCCCGCCCCGCGCTCACACAGCGACCCTGGCCCCGGCCCCGCACCGCGCTCAAACGTTGACCCCGGCCCCACCCCGCGCTCACACAGCGACCCCGACCCCGCCCCGCACTCACACAGCGACCCCGACCCTGCCCCGCGCTCACACAGTGACTCCGACCCCGCCCCGCACTCACACAGTGACTCCGACCCCGCCCCGCGCTCACACAGTGACCCCGACCCCGCCCCGCGCTCACACAGCGACCCCGGCCCCGCCCCGCACTCACACAGCGACCCCGACCCCGCCCCGCGCTCACACAGTGACCCCGCCCCGCACTCACACAGCGACCCCGACCCCGCCCCGCGCTCACACAGTGACTCCGACCCCGCCCCGCGCTCACACAGTGACCCCGCCCCGCACTCACACAGCGACCCCGACCCCGCCCCGCGCTCACACAGTGACTCCGACCCCGCCCCGCACTCACACAGTGACCCCGCCCCGCGCTCACACAGTGACTCCGACCCCGCCCCGCACTCACACAGCGACCCCGACCCCGCCCCGCGCTCACACAGTGACCCCGCCCCGCGCTCACACAGTGACCCCGACCCCGCCCCGCACTCACACAGCGACCCCGGCCCCGCTCCGCACTCACACAGTGACCCCGGCCCCGCCCCGCACTCACAGTGACCCCGCCCCCTCCCCGCACTCACACAGTGACCCCGGCCCCGCCCCGCGCTCACACAGTGACTCCGACCCCGCCCCGCGCTCACACAGTGACCCCGACCCCGCCCCACGCTCACACAGTGACTCCGACCCCGCCCCGCGCTCACACAGTGACCCCGGCCCCGCCCCGCGCTCACACAGTGACCCCGACCCCGCCCCACGCTCACACAGTGCCCCGACCCCGCCCCGCACTCACACAGCGACCCCGCCCCCGCCCCGCACTCACACAGCGACCCCGACCCCGCCCCGCACTCACACAGCGACCCCGACCCCGCCCCGCACTCACACAGCGACCCCGACCCCACCCCGCACTCACAGTGACCCCGACCCCGCCCCGCGCTCACACAGTGACCCCGCCCCCGCCCCGCGCTCACACAGCGACCCCGGCCCCGCCCCGCACTCACACAGTGACCCCGGCCCCGCCCCGCGCTCACACAGCGACCCCGGCCCCGCCCCGCACTCACACAGCGACCCCGACCCCGCCCCGCACTCACACAGTGACCCCGGCCCCGCCCCGCGCTCACACAGTGACCCCGCCCCGCGCTCACACAGTGACCCCGCCCCGCACTCACACAGTGACCCCGGCCCCGCCCCCGCGCTCACACAGTGACCCCGGCCCCGCCCCGCACTCACACAGTGACCCCGCCCCGCACTCACACAGTGACCCCGGCCCCGCCCCGCGCTCACACAGTGACCCCGCCCCGCACTCACACAGTGACCCCGGCCCCGCCCCGCGCTCACACAGTGACCCCGCCCCGCACTCACACAGTGACCCCGGCCCCGCCCCGCACTCACACAGCGACCCCGCCCCGCGCTCACACAGTGACCCCGCCCCGCACTCACACAGTGACCCCGGCCCCGCCCCGCACTCACACAGTGACCCTGGCCCCGCCCCGCGCTCACACAGTGACCCCGCCCCGCGCTCACACAGTGACCCCGCCCCGCACTCACACAGTGACCCCGGCCCCGCCCCCGCGCTCACACAGTGACCCCGGCCCCGCCCCGCACTCACACAGTGACCCCGCCCCGCACTCACACAGTGACCCCGGCCCCGCCCCGCGCTCACACAGTGACCCCGCCCCGCGCTCACACAGTGACCCCGCCCCGCGCTCACACAGTGACCCCGCCCCGCCCCGCACTCACACAGTGACCCCGGCCCCGCCCCGCACTCACACAGTGACCCCGACCCCGCCCCGCACTCACACAGTGACCCCGGCCCCGCCCCGCACTCACACAGCGACCCCGCCCCGCGCTCACACAGTGACCCCGCCCCGCACTCACACAGTGACCCCGGCCCCGCCCCCGCCACGCACTCAGTGACTCCGACCCCGCCCCGCACTCACACAGTGACCCCGCCCCGCACTCACACAGTGACCCCGCCCCGCGCTCACACAGTGACTCCGACCCCGCCCCGCGCTCACACAGCGACCCCGACCCCGCCCCGCGCTCACACAGTGACTCCGACCCCGCCCCGCACTCACACAGCGACCACGACCCCGCCCCGCGGTCACACAGTGACCCCGGCCCCGCCCCGCACTCACACAGTGACCCCGGCCCCGCCCCGCACTCACACAGTGACCCCGGCCCCGCCCCGCACTCACACAGCGACCACGACCCCGCCCCGCACTCACACAGCGACCACGACCCCGCCCCGCGGTCACACAGTGACCCCGCCCCCGCCCCGCACTCACACAGCGACCACGACCCCGCCCCGCGGTCACACAGTGACCCCGGCCCCGCCCCGCACTCACACAGTGACCCCGGCCCCGCCCCGCACTCACACAGTGACCCCGGCCCCGCCCCGCACTCACACAGTGACCCCGACCCCGCCCCGCGGTCACACAGTGACCCCGCCCCGCACTCACACAGTGACCCCGGCCCCGCCCCGCGCTCACAGTGACCCCGGCCCCGCCCCGCACTCACACAGCGACCCCGACCCCGCCCCGCGCTCACACAGTGACCCCGGCCCCGTCCTGCGCTCACACAGTGACCCCGGCCCCGCCCCGCGCTCACACAGTGACCCCGCCCCGCGCTCACAGTGAACCCGGCCCAGCCCCGCGCTCACAGTGACCCCGCCCCCGCCCCGCTCACACAGTGACCCCGCCCCGCGCTCACACAGCGACCCCGGCCCCGGCCCCGCCCCGCGCTCACACAGCGACCCCGGCCCCGCCCCGCGCTCAAACGTTGACCCCGGCCCCACCCCGCGCTCACACAGCGACCCCGACCCCGCCCCCGCCCCGCACTCACACAGCGACCCCGACCCCGCCCTGCACTCACACAGCGACCCCGACCCCGCCCCGCGCTCACACAGCGACCCCGACCCTGCCCCGCGCTCACACAGCGACCCCGACCCCGCCCCGCACTCACACAGCGACCCCGCCCCGCGCTCACACAGTGACCCCGCCCCGCGCTCACACAGCGACCCCGACCCCGCCCCGCGATCACACAGTGACCCCGCCCCGCACTCACACAGTGACCCCGGCCCCGCCCCGTCCTGCGCTCACACAGTGACCCCGCCCCGCACTCACACAGTGACCCCGGCCCCGCCCCGCGCTCACACAGTGACCCCGCCCCGCACTCACACAGTGACCCCGGCCCCGCCCCGCGCTCACAGTGAACCCGGCCCCGCCCCGCACTCACACAGTGACCCCGGCCCCGCCCCGCGCTCACACAGTGACCCCGCCCCGCACTCACACAGTGACCCCGGCCCCGCCCCGCGCTCACAGTGAACCCGGCCCCGCCCCGCGCTCACAGTGACCCCGCCCCGCTCACACAGCGACCCCGGCCCCGCCCCGCCCCCGCTCACACAGCGACCCTGGCCCCGCCCCCGCCCCCGCCCCGCGCTCACACAGCGACCCCGGCCCCGCCCCGCGCTCACACAGCGACCCCGGCCCCGCCCCGCGCTCAAACGTTGACCCCGGCCCCGCCCCGCGCTCACACAGCGACCCCGGCCCCGCCCCGCGCTCACACAGCGACTCCGACCCCGCCCCGCGCTCACACAGCGACTCCGACCCCGCCCCGCGCTCACACAGTGACCCCGCCCCGCGCTCACACAGTGACCCCGCCCCGCGCTCACACAGCGACTCCGACCCCGCCCCGCGCTCACACAGTGACCCCGCCCCGCGCTCACACAGCGACTCCGACCCCGCCCCGCACTCACACAGCGACCCCGACCCCGCCCCGCGCTCACACAGTGACCCCGCCCCGCGCTCACACAGCGACTCCGACCCCGCCCCGCACTCACACAGCGACCCCGACCCCGCCCCGCGCTCACACAGTGACCCCGGCCCCGCCCCGCGCTCACAGTGACCCCGGCCCCGCCCCGTCCTGCGCTCACACAGTGACCCCGGCCCCGCCCCGCGCTCACAGTGAACCCGGCCCCGCCCCGCGCTCACAGTGACCCCGCCCCGCTCAGTGACCCCGCCCCGCTCACACAGCGACCCCGCCCCCGCCCCGCGCTCACACAGCGACCCCGCCCCGCGCTCACACAGCGACCCCGGCCCCGCCCCCGCTCACACAGCGACCCCGGCCCCGGCCCCGCCCCGCGCTCACACAGCGACCCCGGCCCCGCCCCGCGCTCAAACGTTGACCCCGGCCCCACCCCGCGCTCACACAGCGACTCCGACCCCGCCCCGCACTCACATAGCGACCCCGACCCCGCCCTGCGCTCACACAGTGACTCCGACCCCGCCCCGCACTCACACAGCGACCCCGACCCCGCCCCGCACTCACACAGTGACCCCGACCCCGCCCTGCGCTCACACAGTGACTCCGACCCCGCCCCGCACTCACACAGCGACCCCGACCCCGCCCTGCGCTCACACAGTGACTCCGACCCCGCCCTGCGCTCACACAGTGACTCCGACCCCGCCCCGCACTCACACAGTGACTCCGACCCCGCCCTGCGCTCACACAGTGACTCCGACCCCGCCCCGCACTCACACAGCGACCCCGACCCCGCCCCGCGCTCACACAGTGACCCCGCCCCGCGCTCACACAGTGACTCCGACCCCGCCCCGCGCTCACACAGTGACCCCGACCCCGCCCCGCGCTCACACAGCGACCCCGACCCCGCCCCGCGCTCACACAGCGACCCCGGCCCCGCCCCGCGCTCACACAGCGACCCCGGCCCCGCCCCGCGCTCACACAGCGACCCCGACCCCGCCCCGCGCTCACACAGCGACCCCGGCCCCGCCCCGCGCTCACACAGCGACCCCGGCCCCGCCCCGCGCTCACACAGCGACCCCGGCCCCGCCCCGCGCTCACACAGCGACCCCGACCCCGCCCCGCGCTCACACAGCGACCCCGGCCCCGCCCCGCGCTCACACAGTGACCCCGCCCCGCACTCACACAGTGACCCCGCCCCGCGCTCAGTGACTCCGACCCCGCCCCGCGCTCACACAGCGACCCCGACCCCGCCCCGCGCTCACAGTGACCCCGCCCCGCGCTCACACAGTGACTCCGACCCCGCCCCGCGCTCACACAGCGACCCCGACCCCGCCCCGCACTCACACAGCGACCCCGACCCCGCCCCGCACTCAGTGACCCCGGCCCCGCCCCCGCCACGCACTCAGTGACTCCGACCCCGCCCCGCGCTCACACAGCGACCCCGCCCCGCGCTCACACAGCGACCCCGCCCCGCGCTCACACAGCGACCCCGACCCCGCCCCGCGCTCACACAGCGACCCCGACCCCGACCCCGCCCCCGCCCCCGCCCCGCGCTCACACAGCGACCCCGACCCCGGCCCCGTCCCGCGCTCACACAGCGGCCCCGCCCCGCGCTCACACAGCGGCCCCGCCCCCGGCCCCGTCCCGCGCTCACACAGCGGCCCCGCCCCGCGCTCACACAGCGGCCCCGCCCCGCGCTCACACAGCGACCCCGGCCCCGACCCCGGCCCCGCCCCGCGATCAGACAGCGAGTCTGAATCCGCTGTTTGCCTTTGTGCTGCTATTGATGAAGTCAATCGCACTCTCACTGTTATATTGAGGGAGGACACCTCGGAGAGCTCATACAGCGAGGCAAAATGTGTCGAGCTCAGGATTAGGAAGGGTGTATTCACAATGTCGGCCGCCCAACAGCCAGCGGGAGATAGAGGAACGGATATGTCGGCAGATTTTGGCAAGGTGTAAAAGTAACAGAGTTGTTGTGGTGGGAGATTTTAATTTCCCCTGTATTGACTGGGACTCAATAGCACTCTCAGTCTGTCCTGACACCTTCAATGACTCATTGATACTGTCAGGTTCCTCTGCTGCTGCGTCCGGTTTAGCACTGTGCCCTTTATTTTATATTGCCTCCATGTTCTTCCGAATGAAATGAATCACTTCACACTTCTCTACGCTGACATTTATTGGCCACCTGTCTGTGGGTCAAAGAACAAAGAAAGAACAAAGAAAATTACAGCACAGGAACAGGCCCTTCGGCCCTCCAAGACTGCACCGACCATGCTGCCCGACTGAACTAACACCCCCTCCCCTTCCGGGGACCATATCCCTCTATTCCCATCCTATTCATGGATTTGTTTCTACCGTATCCACTTCCACTACCTCCCCCGGCAGCGAGTTCCAGGCACCCACCACCCTCTGTAAAAATCCTACCTTGTACATCTCCTTTAAACCTTGCCCCTCGCACCTTAAACCTATGCCCCCGAATAATTGACTCTTTCACGCTGGGAAAAAGCTTCTGTCTATCCACTCTGTCCATGCCTCTCATAATCTTGTAGACTTCTATCAGGTCTCCCCTCAACCTCCATCGCTCTAATGAGAACAAACCAAGTTTCTCCAACCTCTCCTCCATACCAGGCAACATCCTGATAAATCTTTTCTGTACCCTCTCCAAAGCCTCCACAACCTTCTGGTAGTGTGGCGACCAGAATTGAACACTATATTCCAAGTGAGGCCTAACTAAGGTTCTATAAAGCTGCAACATGACTTGCCAATTTTTAAACTCAATACCCCAGTCGATGAAGGCAAGCATGCTGTATGCCTTCTTGACTACCTTCTCCACCTGCGTTGCCACTTTCAGTGACCTGTGTACCTGTACACCCAGATCCCTCTGCCTATCAATACTCCTAAGGGTTCTGCCATTTACTGTATATTTCCTATCTGTATTAGACCTTCCAAAATGCATTACCTCACATTTGTCCGGATTAAACTCCATCTGCCATCTCTCCGTCCAAGTCTCCAACCGATCTATATCCTGCTGTATCCTCTGATGGTCCTCATTGCTATCCGCAAATCCACCAACCTTTGTGTCGTCTGCAAACTTACTAATCAAACCAGTTACATTTTCCTCCAAATCATTTATATATATTACAAACAGCAAAGGTCCAGCACTGATCACTGAGGAACGCCACTTGTCACAGCCCTCCATTCAGAAACGCACCCTTCCACTGCTACCCTCTGTCTTCTATGACTGAGCCAGTTCTGTACCCACCTTGCCAGCTCACCTCTGATCCCATGCGACAGCACCTTATGCCACCAGTCTGCCATGAGGGACCTTGTCAAAGGCCTTACTGAAATTCATGTCAACAACATCCACTGCCCTACCCTCATCAATCATCTTCGTCACTTCCTCAAAAAACTCAATCAAGTTAGTGAGACACAACTTCCCCTTCACAAAACCATGTTGCCTCTCACTAATACATCCACTTATTTCCATGTGGAAGTAAATCCTGTCTTGAAGAATCCTCTCCAATAATTTCCCTACCACTGACACAAGGTTCACCGGCCTGTAATTATCTTAAACAAAGAAACAACATTGGCTATTCTCCAATCCTCTGGGACCTCCCTGTAGCCAGTGAGGATACAAAGATTTCTCTCAAGGCCCCAGCAATTTCCTCACTTGCCTCTCTCCCGTCAGGCCCTGGGGACTTGTCTATCCTAATGTTTCTCAAGACCCCCAATACCTCCTCATTTTTGATCTCAACATGACCCAAACTATCCTACATACCCTTCTCCAGACTCATCATCCACCAAGTCCTTCTCTTTGATGAATACTGATGCAAAGTACTCATTTATTACCTCTCCTATTTCCTCAGGTTCCACGAATAGATTCCCTCCTCTGTCTTTGAGTGGGCCAACCCTCTCTATATAAAAAGCCTTCGGATTTTCCTTAATCCTGCTGGCCAATTACTTTTCGTGACCCCTTTTAGCCCTCCTTACCCCTTGCTTAAGTTTCTTTCTACTTTCCTTGTATTCCACACTTGCTTCGTGTGTTCCCAGCCTCCTAGCTTTGACAAATGCTTCCTTTTTCTCTTTGACTAGGCTCACAATATCTCTTGTTATCCAAGGTTCCCAAAACTTGCCATACTTATCCTTCATCCTTACAGGAATGTGCCGGTCCTGAATCCCTATCAACTTACACTTGAAAGCCTCCCACATGCCAGATGTTGATTTGCGCTCGAACATCTGCCCCCAATCTACATTCTTCAGTTCCTGCCTAATATTGTTGTAATTAGCCTTCCCCCAATTTAGCACCTTAACTTGAGGACTACACTTATCTTTATCCATCAGTACATTAACACTTACTGAATTGTGGTTACTGCTCCCCTACTGAAACGTCAACCACCTGGCCGGGCTCAATCCCCAATACCAGGTCCAGTTCCCTAGTTGGACTATCTACATACTGCTTCAAGAAGCCCGCCTGGATGCTCCTTACAAACTCTGCCCCATCCACGCCCCTAGCACTAAGTGAATCCCAGTCAATATAGGGGAAATTAAAATCTCCCACCACAACAACCCTGTTACTTTTACACCTTGCCAAAATCTGCCTACATATATGTTCCTCTATCTCCTGCTGGCTGTTGGGCGGCCTATAGTAAACCCCCAACATTGTGACTACACCCTTCCTATTCCTGAGCTCTACACATATTGCCTCGCTGTATGAGCCCTCCGAGGTGTCCTCCCACAGTACAGCTGTGATATTCTCCTTAACCAGTTTGCAACTCCCCCACTCCTTTATCCCGCCTGAAACATCTGTATCCTGGAATGTTAGATGCCAATCCTTTCTGTCCCTTAACCAAGTCTCTGTAATGGCAACAACATAGTTCCAAGTACGAATCCAAACCCTAAGTTCATCTGCCTTACCTGTTAAGCTTCCCACATTGAAACAAATGCACTTCAGCCCACCAGACCCTCTTTGATTAGCAACCACACCCTGTCTGCTCTTTCCCTGAGTCTACTGGCCCTAATCTCCAGTTCCCCTTCAGTTAATTCACCTTTGTTTTGGTTCCCACTCACCTGCCAAACTAGTTTAAATTCTCCCGTGTGACACTAGCAAACCTCCCGGCCAAAATATTTATGCCTTTCCAGTTTAGATGCAACCAGTCCTTCTTGTACAGGTCCCACCTGCACCTGAAGAGACCCCAATTGTCCAGATATCTGAAACCCTCCCTCCTACACCAGCTGTTTAGCCACATGTTGAGCTGCACTATCTTCCTATTTCTAGCCTCACTGGCATGTGGCACAGGGAATAATCCTGAGATTACAACCCTAGAGGTCCTGCTTTTTAACTTTCTACCTAACTCCCTAAACTGCTGCTGCAGGACCTCATCACTCTTCCTGCCTATGTCGTTAGTACCAATATGTACCACGACCTCTGGCTGTTCACCCTCTCTCTTCAGAATACTTTCTGCCCGTTCAGAGACATCCTGGACCCTGGCACCAGGGAGGCAACAGACCATCCTGGAGTCTCTTTCACAGAAGCGCCTATCTGCACCCCTCACTATAGAGTCCCCTATGACTATTGCTCTAGTGCTCTTTTTCCCTCCCTGCTTAACAACAGAGCCAGCCGTGGTGCCACTGCTCTGGCTGCTGCTGCTGTTATCATGATGTGGAGATGCCGGTGTTGGACTGGGGTAAACACAGTAAGAGTTTTAACCTGGTGTTGTTAAAACTCTTGCTGCTGTTATCCCCAGATAGGCCATTCCCCCCCAACAGTATCCAAAATGATATACTTGTTAGTGAGGGGGACGGCCACAGGGGATTCCTGCACTGACTGCCTGCCCCTTCTAGTGGTCTACAATCTACACGCAAAGGGTAAAGAAATAAATCAGTCGACCAACTAGAGTTCAGAGTTAATATTTGAAGCTGTAATTTGCTTTTGAAGTTCTACACTGGTCCGCCTCACATTCACAATGCTTCTGGGTTTTGTATTATCCACATATTTGAAATTGTGTTTGTACACTGAGGGGTCACAACACTGACCCCGAGGGAACACCACTACACGCCTTCCTCCAATCGAGAAAGATCCATTAACCACTAATCTCTCTTTCCTGTCACTCAGCCAATGTCATCTCAAAGTTGTTGCTGTCCCTTTTATTCCACAAGCTTTAACTTTGCTCACACATCTGCAGTGTGGCATTTTATGCTGTTAAGGAATAAAGATTGAATGATTTGGGATTAATAGAGGACTAGGGACCAGGGAGCGGCGCGGGCTTGGAGGGCCGAAGGGCCTGTTCCTGTGCTGTTCTTTGTTCTTCATCATTGGGTTAAAAATCACTCTGTGAAACATAGAGCAAGCTGCTTTTTTTTAAACCAAAACACGGTCAACTCCCTTCACAACAATGTGGAGTTACTGATCAACACACACCTGACGAATGGTCAATGAGGTTTATTACTATGAGGTTAGTTACGGAAGCTATAATGCTTACTCTTAAATAAACAAAACACTTGACCCCAAGTTTTATTATTTTACTGGCCTTTGGCTCAGAAGCACTGACCCAACATTGACCCTTGTAAAGCCCAGTTTTCAGGAATGAATTCAAAGTATTTCCCAGAAATTGAAGGCATCTTTTGGACAAACATTTTGATTTGATTTTCCCCCCCCCCCAAGATGGCACCGGAGTGAGGCAACTTCTTGCAAGCTGTGCCCAGCATACCTTCTATCTTTTACTCTCATTCCCTTCTCTATGAACGGTATGCTTTGTCTGTATAGCGCTCAACAGTACTTTTCACTGTATGTTAATACATGTGACAATAATAAATCAAATCAAATATTTATGATGAGAACTCATGCCCAGTAAGACAGCACTCAGAGACAGAAATTGAAGGGGCAGCCTCATTACAATGGGGGTTAAATATAGGATACTAATTAGGGGTGGTCTATTATTAGTCAGATTAACATCTGCCACATACAAAAATCATAGAATCCCTATAGTGCAGAAGGAGGCCATTCAGCCCATCAAGTCTGCACCAACAACAATCCCATCCAGCCTTATTCCGTTAACCCCACATAGTTACCCTGACACTGTGGGACAATTTAGCATGGCCAATTCACCTAACCTGCACACCTGTGGAGTGTGGGAGGAAACCGGAGCACCTGGAGGAAACCCACAGACACAGGGCAAACGTGCAAACTCCACACAGACAGTCACCCAAGGCTGGAATTGAACCCGGGTCCCTGGCGCTGTGAGGCAGCAATGCTAACTACTGTGTCACTGTGATGTCACCAGGGGCTGGGGGTTGCACTAGGTGGGGTGGAGTTCTCTCAGTTCAATCGGGCAGCACAGTGGTTAGCACTGCTGTCTCACAGCACCAGGGACCTGGGTTTGATTCCCGGCTTGGGTCACTGTCTGTGTGGAGTTTGCACATTCTCCCCGTGTCTGTGGGTTTCCTCCAGGTGAACAAGAACAAAGAAAATTACAGCACAGGAACAGGCCCTTCGGCCCTCCAAACCTGTACCAACCATGCTGCCCGACATAACTAAAGCCCCCTATGCTTCCAGGGACCATATCCCTCTATTCCCATCCTATTCATGTATTTGTCAAGACGCCCCTTAAAAGTCACTATCGTATCTGCTTCCACTACCTCCCTGGCACTATGTTCCAGGCACCCACCACCCTCTGTATAAAAAATCTGCTTCGTACATCTCCTTTAAACCTTGCCCCTCACACCTTAAACCTGTGCCCCCTTGTAATTGACTCTTCCACCCTGGGAAAAAGCTTCTGACTATCCACTCTGTCCATGCCTCTCATAACCTTGTAGACTTCGATCAGATCTCCCCTCAACCTCCGTCATTCCAGTGAGAACAAAGCAAGTTTCTCCAACCTCTCCTCATACCTAATGCCCTCCATACCAGGCAACATCCTGGTAAATCTTTTCTGTACCCTCTCCAAAGCCTCCACATCCTTCTGGTAGTGTGGTAACCAGAATTGAACGCTATATTCCAAGTGTGGCCTAGCTAAGCTTCTATAAAGTTACAACATGCCTTGCCAACCTGTGCTCCAGTTTCCTCCCACAGTCCAAAGATGAGCGGGTTAGGTAGATTGGCCATGCTAAATTGCACCTCAGTATCAGGAGGACTAGCTAGGTAAATGGATGGGGTTAGGACCTAGGTAGGATTGTGGTTGGTGCAGGCTCAATGGTCCAAATGGGTTCCTTCTGCACTATAGGATTCTATGAATAAGTCACAGTTGTCCAGGTACAATAGAAAGGTAAATGTTTATTGGTCTCCAGGCACTCACCAAAATCAAAAGACAGGAAATAAATACCTACATCTTCCTTCAACCTGACTTTACACAGTTGAGCACACAGCAAACTCTTCCCTCTCCCAGGCAACCTTTTCTCATCCACAAGTCAGTGCTCTACTGATATAGTCTGATCAGGCTGCACAGCTGATCCTCATTGCAGCAATTCCTCGTCAGGCTGCCATATGACTTCCGACAGCCATCTTAGTTTGGAAAGCTCTTACCCAGAAACTGGAGGACACGAGGATGGAGTCAGGCCCTGGTGGTATTGTTCTATTAATTATACAACACAAACATTCGTTATAAATATTTTAACTCAAACTTGAAGCTTTAGATCCATTAGGGAGACCTGTTCAGTTGACTCAGACCTGCTCTGAACCAAACAAATTTCATTTGGGATTAAAGCAATATCATTAATATTTGATATATATCTTTACCTAATTATTCTGAGAATGCTTACATCTGTAACAAGTAAAGCTTGATTGTTGGATTCTCAGAGAGAAATAAGGATTAGACTTTTTTCTTTTTGGGATTTATTAAACTCTGTGAAATAAACACCTTGGGTAACCGACCATCTTGCACACTTTCTTATTAAAATACATTTGTTTGTATTCTTAAAACTTAGATGCTCTCACCTAACCTTCTGTATCAAACACTCGGTAATGGTGTGAGGATAATTACTGAGGCGTTACCTTGGATGTTTATAATATTCAGGAAAATTATAATTGAGCTAAAATATTATTGAAATTTAGACCATTGTGAGGTAGGTAAAATTCCCAAGTGATTTTCTTCCTTTGGCTAAGAATAGATTCACTGGATCCACAGCCATGTTTGTGAGCCTGGTTTCTTTTGGCCAAAGTTAAGGAAAGTTTTCTGGGAGGGTCACCTGATTTCATTAGCTCCAAAATAAGGGGCTATGATTGTAAAAACAGTACATTGCCTTTTGGAAGTCTATGTACACCACATCAACAGCATTACCCTCATCAACCCTCTCTGTTACCTCTTCAAAAAACTCTAGCAAATTAGTTAAACCTTTGCATTTAAAAAATCCATGCTGGCTTTCCTTAGTTAACCCACTTTTGTCCAAGTGACTATTAATTTTGTCCCAAATCTCTCTTTTTAGAAGCTTTCCCACCACTGAGGTCAAACTGACTGGTTGACTGTTGTTTCTGGGTTTATCTTTGCATTTATTTTGAACAACATTTCCAATTCTCCAGTTAGAACATAGAACATAGAACATTACAGCGCAGAACAGGCCCTTCGGCCCACGATGTTGCACCGACCAGTTAAAAAAAAACTGTGACCCTCCAACCTAAACCAATTTCTTTTCGTCCATGAACCTATCTACGGATCTCTTAAACGCCCCCAAACTAGGCGCATTTACTACTGATGCTGGCAGGGCATTCCAATCCCTCACCACCCTCTGGGTAAAGAACCTACCCCTGACATCGGTTCTATAACTACCCCCCCTCAATTTAAAGCCATGCCCCCTCGTGCTGGATTTCTCCATCAGAGGAAAAAGGCTATCACTATCCACCCTATCTAAACCTCTAATCATCTTATATGTTTCAATAAGATCCCCTCTTAGCCGCCGCCTTTCCAGCGAAAACAATCCCAAATCCCTCAGCCTCTCCTCATAGGATCTCCCCTCCATACCAGGCAACATCCTGGTAAACCTCCTCTGCACCCTCTCCAAAGCCTCCACATCCTTCCTGTAATGTGGGGACCAGAACTGCACACAGTACTCCAAGTGCGGCCGCACCAGAGTTGTGTACAGTTGCAACATAACGCTACGACTCCTAAATTCAATCCCCCTACCAATAAACGCCAAGACACCATATGCCTTCTTAACAACCTTATCTACTTGATTCCCAACTTTCAGGGATCTATGCACACATATACCTAGATCCCTCTGCTCCTCCACACTATTCAAAGTCCTCCCGTTAGCCCTATACTCAACACATCTGTTATTCCTACCAAAGTGAATTACCTCACACTTCTCCGCATTAAACTCCATCCGCCACCTCTCGGCCCAACTTTGCAACCTGTCTAAGTCTTCCTGCAAACTACGACACCCTTCCTCACTGTCTACCACACCACCGACTTTGGTGTCATCAGCAAATTTGCTAATCCACCCAACTATACCCTCATCCAGATCATTAATAAATATTACAAACAGCAGTGGCCCCAAAACAGTTCCCTCGTTCCACATCTGAGTCGAAGGAAGACGGGAAAATTATCACCAGTGCTTCTGCAATTTCCACTCTCACTTACTTTCCTCAGGATTCTCAGATCTATAGAACCGTAGAATCCCCACAGAACAGAATGAGGACATTCGACTCTGAAAGAGCATCTTACTCAGACCCACTGCCCTATCCCCATAACCCCACACATTTATCAGGGCTTATCCACCTAACCTACACATCTTTGGACACTAAGGGACAATTTAGCATAACCAATGCACCTAACCTGCCAATCTTTGGAAACCGGAGCACCCGGAGGAAAGCCATGCAGACACAGGGAGAACATACAAACTCCACACAGACAGTCACCCAAACCGGGAATCAAACCTGATTCCCTGGCACTGTGAGGCAGCAGTGCTAACCACTGTTGCACTGTGCCGCCCATTGACCATTTGACCATCCCATCTATATCTTCTTGTAGCCCATGATATTCAGCCTCACTGTTAACCACCCGACCAATCTTTGTGTCATCCGCAATCTTACTAATCCTACCCCCCACATAGTCACCTATATTGTTTATATCATAGAATCCCTACAGTGCAGAAGGAGACCATTCAGCCCATCAAGTCTGCAATGACCACAATCCAACTCAGACCCTATTCCCATAACCCCACATTTTTACCATGCTAATTCCCCCTGACATTAGGGTCAACTTAGCATGACCAGTCAACCTAACCCACACATCTTTGGACTGTGGTAGGAAACTGGAGCACCCAGAGCAGAATGTGCAAACTCCACACAGACAGTGATCCAAGGCCGAAATTGAATCCAGGTCCCTGGCGCTGTGAGGTAGCAGTGCTCATCACTGTGCCACCGTGCCACCTTATAAATGATGAATAATAGGGGACCTAATACAGATCCCTGTGGTACGCCAGTGGACGTTGGCTTCCAGTCACTAATGATGTGGAGATGCCGGCGTTGGACTGGGGTAAACACAGTAAGAAGTTTAACAACACCAGGTTAAAGTCCAACAGGTTTATTTGGTAGCAAAAAAGCCACTAGCTTTCGGAGCGCTGCCCCTTCATCAGGTGAGTGGGAGTTGTGTTCACAAACAGGGCGTATAAAGACACAAACTCAATTTACAAAATAATGGTTGGAATGCGAGTCTTTACAGGTAATCAAGTCTTAAAGGTGCAGACAATGTGAGTGGAGAGAGGAGTGAGTGCACAGGTTAAAGAGATGTGTATTGTCTCCAGCCAGGACAGTTAGTAAGATTTTGCAAGCCCAGGCAACTCATGGGGGTTACAGATATCTGTGCTTAACCCTCTCTCCACTCACATTGTCTGTACCTTTAAGACTTGATCATAGAAACCCTACAGTACAGAAAGAGGCCATTCGGCCCATCGAGTCTGCACCAACCACAATCCCACCCAGGCCCTACCCCCATATCCCTACATATTTTACCCACTAATCCACGCATCCCAGGACATGAAGGGGCAATTTTTTAGCATAGCCAATCAACCTAACCCGCACATCTTTGGACTGTGGGAAGAAACCGGAGCACCCGGAGGAAACCCACGCAGACACGAGGAGAATGTGCAAACTCCACACAGACAGTGACCCAAGCCGGGAATCGAACCCAGGTCCCTGGAGCTGTGAAGCAGCAGTGCTAACCACTGTGCTACCGTGCCGCCCATTGATATCCGTACCCCAGTGCGAGTCAGTGTGTGTGGGACTGTACCACAGTAAATGTCAGTGTGTGTGGAATCCGTACCCCAATGAGAGTGTGTGGAACCCATTCCCCAGTGAGAGCCAGGGTATGTGTGGAAGCTGTAACTAAGAGAGAGTTAGTGTGCGTGGAACTCATTCCCCAGTCAGAGCCAGTGTGTGTGGAGCCTGTACACCAGTGAGAGTCAGTGTGTGTGGAACCCTGTACACCAGTGAGAGTCAGTGTGTGTGGAACCCTGTACACCAGTGAGAGTCAGTGTGTGTGGAACCCTGTACACCAGTGAGAGTCAGTGTGTGTGGAACCCTGTACACCAGTGAGAGTCAGTGTGTGTGGGACCCGTACCCCAGTGAGAGTCAGTGTGTGTGGAACCCATTCCCCAGTGAGAGTCAGTGTGTGTGGAACCCATTCCCCAGTGAGAGTCAGTGTGTGTGGAACCCATTCCCCAGTGAGAGTCAGTGTGTGTGGAACCCATTCCCCAGTGAGAGTCAGTGTGTGTGGAACCCGTACCCCAGTGAGAGTCAGTGTGTGTGGAACCCGTACCCCAGTGCGAATCAGTGTGTGTGGAACCCGTACCCCAGCGAGAGTGTGGGGAACCCATACACCAGTGAGAGTCAGTGTGTGTGGAACCTGTACCCCAGTGAGTGTCAGTGTGTGTGGGACCCATACCCCAGTGAGTGTCAGTGTGTGTGGAACCCATACCCCAGTGAGAGTCAGTGTGTGTGGGACCCGTACCCCAGTGAGAGTCAGTGTGTGTGGAACCCGTACCCCAGTGAGAGTCAGTGTGTGTGGGACCCGTACCCCAGTGAGAGTCAGTGTGTGTGGGACCCGTACTCCAGTGAGAGTCAGTGTGTGTGGGACCCGTCCCCAGTGAGAGTCAGTGTGTGTGGGACCCGTACCCCAGTGAGAGTCAGTGTGTGTGGGACCCGTACCCCAGTGAGAGTCAGTGTGTGTGGGACCCGTACTCCAGTGAGAGTCAGTGTGTGTGGGACCCGTACCCCAGTGAGAGTCAGTGTGTGTGGGACCCGTACCCCAGTGAGAGTCAGTGTGTGTGGAACCCGTACCCCAGTGAGAGTCAGTGTGTGTGGGACCTGTACCCCAGTGAGAGTCAGTGTGTGTGGGACCCGTACTCCAGTGAGAGTCAGTGTGTGTGGGACCCGTACTCCAGTGAGAGTCAGTGTGTGTGGGACCCGTACTCCAGTGAGAGTCAGTGTGTGTGGAACCCGTACCCCAGTGAGAGTCAGTGTGTGTGGGACCCGTACCCCAGTGAGAGTCAGTGTGTGTGGGACCCGTACTCCAGTGAGAGTCAGTGTGTGTGGGACCCGTACCCCAGTGAGAGTCAGTGTGTGTGGGACCTGTACCCCAGTGAGAGTCAGTGTGTGTGGGACCCGTACCCCAGTGAGAGTCAGTGTGTGTGGGACCTGTACCCCAGTGAGAGTCAGTGTGTGTGGAACCCGTACTCCAGTGAGTGTCAGTGTGTGTGGGACCTGTACCCCAGTGAGAGTCAGTGTGTGTGGGACCCGTGCCCCAGTGAGAGTCAGTGTGTGTGGGACCCGTGCCCCAGTGAGAGTCAGTGTGTGTGGGACCCGTACCCCAGTGAGAGTCAGTGTGTGTGGAACCCGTACCCCAGTGAGTGTCAGTGTGTGTGGGGAACCCGTACCCCAGTGAGAGTCAGTGTGTGTGGGACCCGTGCCCCAGTGAGAGTCAGTGTGTGTGGGACCCGTACTCCAGTGAGAGTCAGTGTGTGTGGGACCCGTACCCCAGTGAGAGTCAGTGTGTGTGGGACCTGTACCCCAGTGAGAGTCAGTGTGTGTGGGACCCGTACCCCAGTGTGAGTCAGTGTGTGTGGGACCTGTACCCCAGTGAGAGTCAGTGTGTGTGGAACCCGTACTCCAGTGAGTGTCAGTGTGTGTGGGACCTGTACCCCAGTGAGAGTCAGTGTGTGTGGGACCCGTGCCCCAGTGAGAGTCAGTGTGTGTGGGACCCGTGCCCCAGTGAGAGTCAGTGTGTGTGGGACCCGTACCCCAGTGAGAGTCAGTGTGTGTGGAACCCGTACCCCAGTGAGTGTCAGTGTGTGTGGGGAACCCGTACCCCAGTGAGAGTCAGTGTGTGTGGGACCCGTGCCCCAGTGAGAGTCAGTGTGTGTGGGACCCGTACCCCAGTGAGAGTCAGTGTGTGTGGAACCCGTACTCCAGTGAGAGTCAGTGTGTGTGGAACCCGTACCCCAGTGAGAGTCAGTGTGTGTGGGACCCGTACCCCAGTGAGAGTCAGTGTGTGTGGGACCCGCACCCCAGTGAGAGTCAGTGTGTGTGGGACCCGTACTCCAGTGAGAGTCAGTGTGTGTGGGACCCGTGCCCCAGTGAGAGTCAGTGAGTGTGGGACCCGTACCCCAGTGAGTGTCAGTGTGTGTGGGACCCGTACCCCAGTGAGAGTCAGTGTGTGTGGGACCCGTACCCCAGTGAGAGTCAGTGTGTGTGGATCCCATACCCCAGTGAGTGTCAGTGTGTGTGGGACCCGTACCCCAGTGAGAGTCAGTGTGTGTGGGACCCGTACCCCAGTGAGAGTCAGTGTGTGTGGGACCCGTACCCCAGTGAGAGTCAGTGTGTGTGTGGGACCCGTACCCCAGTGAGAGTCAGTGTGTGTGGAACCCGTACCCCAGTGAGAGTCAGTGTGTGTGTGGGACCCGTACCCCAGTGAGAGTCAGTGTGTGTGGAACCCGTACCCCAGTGAGTGTGGGACCCGCACCCCAGTGAGAGTCAGTGTGTGTGTGGGACCCGTACCCCAGTGAGAGTCAGTGTGTGTGGGACCCGTACCCCAGTGAGAGTCAGTGTGTGTGGGACCCGTACCCCAGTGAGAGTCAGTGTGTGTGTGGGACCCGTACCCCAGTGAGAGTCAGTGTGTGTGGGACCCGTACCCCAGTGAGAGTCAGTGTGTGTGTGGAACCCGTACCCCAGTGAGAGTCAGTGTGTGTGTGGGACCCATACCCCAGTGAGAGTCAGTGTGTGTGGGACCCGTACCCCAGTGAGAGTCAGTGTGTGTGGAACCCGTACCCCAGTGAGAGTCAGTGTGTGTGGATCCCGTACCCCACTGAGAGTCAGTGTGTGTGGGACCCGTACCCCAGTGAGAGTCAGTGTGTGTGGGACCCGTACCCCAGTGAGAGTCAGTGTGTGTGGAACCCGTACCCCAGTGAGAGTCAGTGTGTGTGGAACCTGTACCCCAGTGAGAGTCAGTGTGTGTGGGACCCGTACCCCTGTGAGAGTCAGTGTGTGTGGATCCAGTACCCCAGTGAGAGTCAGTGTGTGTGGAACCCGTACCCCAGTGAGAGTCAGTGTGTGTGGATCCAGTACCCCAGTGAGAGTCAGTGTGTGTGGATCCAGTACCCCAGTGAGAGTCAGTGTGTGTGGATCCAGTACCCCAGTGAGAGTCAGTGTGTGTGGGACCCGTACCCCAGTGAGAGTCAGTGTGTGTGGATCCAGTACCCCAGTGAGAGTCAGTGTGTGTGGGACCCGTACCCCAGTGAGAGTCAGTGTGTGTGGGACCCGTACCCCAGTGAGAGTCAGTGTGTGTGTGGGACCCATACCCCAGTGAGAGTCAGTGTGTGTGGGACCCGTACCCCAGTGAGAGTCAGTGTGTGTGGAACCCGTACCCCAGTGAGAGTCAGTGTGTGTGGATCCCGTACCCCAGTGAGAGTCAGTGTGTGTGGGACCCGTACCCCAGTGAGAGTCAGTGTGTGTGGGACCCGTACCCCAGTGAGAGTCAGTGTGTGTGGAACCCGTACCCCAGTGAGAGTCAGTGTGTGTGGAACCTGTACCCCAGTGAGAGTCAGTGTGTGTGGGACCCGTACCCCTGTGAGAGTCAGTGTGTGTGGATCCAGTACCCCAGTGAGAGTCAGTGTGTGTGGAACCCGTACCCCAGTGAGAGTCAGTGTGTGTGGATCCAGTACCCCAGTGAGAGTCAGTGTGTGTGGATCCAGTACCCCAGTGAGAGTCAGTGTGTGTGGATCCAGTACCCCAGTGAGAGTCAGTGTGTGTGGATCCAGTACCCCAGTGAGAGTCAGTGTGTGTGGGACCCGTACCCCAGTGAGAGTCAGTGTGTGTGGGACCCGTACCCCAGTGAGAGTCAGTGTGTGTGGATCCAGTACCCCAGTGAGAGTCAGTGTGTGTGGATCCAGTACCCCAGTGAGAGTCAGTGTGTGTGGGACCCGTACCCCAGTGAGAGTCAGTGTGTGTGGATCCAGTACCCCAGTGAGAGTCAGTGTGTGTGGGACCCGTACCCCAGTGAGAGTCAGTGTGTGTGGATCCAGTACCCCAGTGATAATGTGAGTGCTGTTGCTGTGCGTGTCAGTATTTTGAAGTGAGGACTTGAAGACGTGGAGGAAAGTGTAAATTATTGGAGTCCTTACTATCAATCTCTGATTTCATTGGGAATAAATTTGCCACCAGGACGAAAGCAGGAGCTGGAGGTGTTTGCTCCATGAGGGGTTTGTTTGTGAATTGAACGGATGCATTGTCAGTGAGTGAGCTGCATTGAGAGGAATGAGTGGTTAATGAGGACTGATGATGAACAGCCTGCTCTGGAAGAGATCCTCTTGAAGCCGGGAGCTGCTTTCTGAATCTTGCTGCATACAAGGTGATTAGCAAATCTCCAGCAAAGCTCAGGTGTCTAACTGTGTCTCTGAGATAAAATAATGTCTTCAGCATGTCAGGCTGACTGAATGAAATGATTGTCTAAGCTGCCTGTTCTCAGTGAAGGATTGCCCAAGAGTGATTAAGTGGAGCAGTTCAGACTATTCTGCACTGAAGTGGTTTATGATATAATCATTTGGAAGCTGCTTGGCACATTAATACCCACAGGCAAGTTTCCAAATGAATTATTTCATTGTTTAATTGATTGTTGGTGACTAATGTGTTTTTATACTTTTACAAACATGCAGCAGTAACAGCGGCAGTTCCACGCGGTGATCCTGACTCTCTGAGCTGTGGTATTTCATCGCCGTGTCTCAGTCCCTCTTTTATCAACTCTGAGACTTTGACACATGTCTCGCATCCGTTTGTTTCTGGGTCATTGACGAGGCAAGAATGAAGCTAACACTGAGTTCTGCTGTGAACAGAGTTTATTGGCATTGGGTTCAGAGGGAAACTAAGCCAGAGTAAGTCGGAGACTGAGTTATTATCTATCTGATTAATCTTTAACAGATAGAAAGAAAGCCCCGCATTCATAGCCCTACCAGTTCAGGCCCAGTGTTACAGCAGTGAGTCGGTGAAGCCAAGTTCGTGCCTGCTTACTGAGTTGCTGCATTCACCTGTTTATCGCAAACGCACCAATCAAAAGTCACATAAAAGCAAAATACAGCAGATGCTGGAAACCTGAAATGAAAACAGGGATGTCATAGAGATTTACAGCATGGAAACATGTCCTTCAGCCCAACTTCTCTATGCTGTCCAGTTTTTACCACTAAGCTAGTCCCAATTGCCCGCTTTTGGCCCACATCCCTCTATACCCATCTTAAACACGTAACTGTCTAAATGCTTTTTAAAAGACAAAATTGTACCGACTCTACTACTACCTCAGACACTCACCACCCTCTGTGTGAAATAAATTGCCCCTCTAGATCCTTTTGTATCTCTCCCCTCTCACCTTAAATCTATGTCCTTTAGTTTTAGACTCCCCTACTTTTGGGAAAAGATGTTGACTATCCAGCTCATCTATGCCAGACCTCTATAAAATCACCCCTATGCTCCAGAGAAAAAAGTTCCATCTATCCAGCCTCTCCTTATAACTCAAACCATCAAGTTCTGGTGGCATCCTAGTAAATCTTTTCTGCACTCTTTCTAGCTTAATAATAGCCTTTCTATAATAGGGTGACCAAAACTGTACACAGTATTCCAAGTGTGTCCTTACCAATGTCTTGTACAACTCCAACGAGACGTCCCAACTCCTATATTCAATGTTCTGACCGATGAAACCAAGCATGCCGAATGCCTTCTTCACCACTCTGTCCACCTGTGACTCCACTTTAAGGAGCTATGAACCTGTACCCCTAGATCTCTTTGTAACTCTCCCCAACGCCCTACCATTAACTGAGTAAGTCCTGACAGAGGAGACTTGTGAAAGCACTTCACAATCACACTATCACAGACTGAGATGGAGCAGGGTCACTGGCAGACAGGAGTCAACCCGATGCTCAGCTCTGGGTGGATGATGAACCTCTGGTCTGTCCATCAGGTGAGAGATACTGGCCGTGCGGAGCAGGCTCTGTGGATGTGGTGGAGATATTGGGTGCAGGCTGCATTCTCGTCCATCCAGAGCATGAGCACTGGGACCACTCACCCTACAGATGTACAGCCTCCTCCATTGACAGACTGCACTGTCTGCTGGGCCACACCCAGCAGGTTACATCATATCGTGGGTATGTGTCCAGGGAACCCAGAGCCATGGGCCGGAGTTCTCTGGCATTTCACGCCAAACCAATGAGAACGGAAAATTTGGCGCTCAGACAAGTCTTCATTCACTGCAGCAGGGCCAGAAAAACCCAGCCACAGGCACGGTCGGAGAATCCAGACCCTGGAATCACATCCAGATCCTGGATGTGAGGGGCAGACAATTGAAGCTGATGTCAGAGGGTGAGCAGTCGCTGATGCCATCTGGGACAGCCTCTTTTCCATTGGCACAGATCCCCAGAATGTCACAGTGCTCCTGGGCGGAGAGCCCCGGGCTGTGCATCAGACAACCCTCATCCCTTCCGGTTCCAGGGCATCCCTGAGGTCCTCCCTGGGATGGAGAGGCAGCTGGAGTGAGATCCAGAAGCCTCGCCATCCTTTGGCACAGACCATCGTGGATCCCAACCAGTGCCTGCACCGTGCAGTCAAAGCCCAGCACCATGGAAGCTCACACACTCAGACATGGGGATCATGAGCTGAGCCATGGTGTGGACATCTCCTGCCAAGGAGCGCATGTCCTGCGCCAAGATCTCCACCGTGGATGCCACCCTCGCAGTGTTGGTCTCGGTGCGCTGCAGTGACGGCACCATCTCCTCGGATAGAAGGCAATGGGATTCCTCCAGTCGGCCTTGCCATCCGAGGAGGGCTGATGTCATCCCTTCCTGATACTCGTGACTCTGTCTTTGCAGCTCCAGCAGCTGTGGGACGCCTGGGCCCAGGGGCACATGCAAAAGCAACATTGTGAAAACAAACAGCAGTCTTCATCCAAGACTGTCATTATTTTATGAATCAACTATTAATTTATTGCTTTGTATAAGAATATATTAAACACATCAGTGGGGAACCGGCCCCGTCGCTGGGGAACCGGCTCCGTCGCTGGGGAACCGGCCCCGTCGCTGGGGAACCGGTCCCGTCGCTGGGGAACCGGCCCCGTCGCTGGGGAACCGGCCCCGTCGCTGGGGAACCGGCCCCGTCGCTGGGGAACCGGCCCCGTCGCTGGGGAACCGGCCCCGTCGCTGGGGAACCGGCCCCGTCGCTGGGGAACCGGCTCCGTCGCTGGGGAACCGGCCCCATCGCTGGGGAACCGGCCCCGTCGCTGGGGAACCGGCCCCGTCGCTGGGGAACCGGCTCCGTCGCTGGGGAACCGGCCCCGTCGCTGGGGAACCGGCTCCGTCGCTGGGGAACCGGCTCCGTCGCTGGAGAACTGACCCCACCGGTGAGAAACTGAACCCATCGCTGGGGAACTGGCCCCATCAGAGACTTGGTTGAAAGAGGGACAGGACTGGCAGCTGAATATTCCGGGGTACAAGTGTTTTAGGCGAGACAGAGGAGGGGCCAAAAGAGGTGGGGGAGTAGCGGTATTGGTTGGAGAGCATATTACAGCGGTGCAGAGGGAGGACAATTCAGAGGGGTCGTGTAACGAGTCACTCTGGGTGGAGCTTAGAAACAGGAAGGGCGCAGTCACTATGTTGGGGGTGTACTACAGGCCCCCCAACAGCCCAAGGGAAGTGGAAGGACGGATATGTCAGGAGATACTGGATAGGTGCAGGAAAAATAGGGTTGTTGTAATGGGAGACTTCAATTTCCCTGGTATAGACTGGAAATCGCTGAGAGCAGGGACTCTGAATGGGGAGGAATTTGTAAAATGCGTACAGGAGGGTTCTTTGGAACAATATGTAGATAGCCCGACTAGAGAGGGGGCTATACTGGACCTAGTACTGGGGAATGAGCCCGGTCAGGTCTTCAAAGTTTCGGTAGGGGAACATGTGGCAAATAGTGACCACAATTCTGTTAGCTTTAGGATAGTGATGGAAAAGGATGAGTGGTGTCCCAAGGGTAAGGTGTTGGATTGGGGGAAGGCTAACTTTAGTGGGATTAGGCAGAAATTGGCAGCTCTTGATTGGGAGAGGCTGTTTGAGGGTAAATCCACATCTGGCATGTGGGAGTCTTTTAACGAACAGTTGTTAGGGCTGCAGGATAGGCATGTGCCTGTAAAAAAGAAGGATAGGAAGGGTAGGATTCGAGAACCGTGGATAACCAGGGAAATTGAGGGACTGGTCAAAAAGAAAAGAGAGGTGTATGTTAGGTCCAGGCAGCTAAAAACGGAGGGAGCTCTGGAGGAGTACAAAGAAAGTAGGAAAGAACTCAAATGGGGAATTAGAAGGGCAAAAAGGGGTCACGAAATGTTCTTGGCAGACAGGATTAAGGAGAATCCCAAGGCATTTTATTCATATGTTAGGAACAAAAGGGTTGTCAGGGAAAAAATCGGACCTCTCAGGGACAAAAGTGGGGAATTATGCTTGGAGCCCAAAGAAGTAGGGGAGATCCTAAATGAATACTTTGCGTCGGTATTCACAAAGGAGAGGGATGTGTTGACTGGGAGTGTCTCGGAGGGGAGTGTTGAACCGTTAGAGAAAATCTCCATTACAAGGGAGGAAGTGTTAGGTTTGTTAGAGAATATAAAGACTGACAAATCCCCAGGGCCTGATGGAATCTATCCAAGGCTGCTCAGGGAGACGAGAGATGAAATCGCTGGGCCTCTGACGCAAATCTTTGTCTCGCCACTGGACGCAGGTGAGGTCCCAGAGGATTGGGGGATAGCTAATGTGGTCCCGTTATTTAAGAAGGGTAGGAAGGATAACCCGGGTAATTATAGGCCGGTGAGCTTGACGTCCGTGGTGGGGAAGTTGTTGGAGAAGATTCTTAGAGATAGGATGTATGCGCATTTAGAAAGGAATGAACTCATTAACGATAGTCAGCATGGTTTTGTGAGAGGGAGGTCCTGCCTCACTAACCTGGTGGAGTTTTTTGAAGAAGTGACCAGAATGGTTGACGAGGGAAGGGCCGTGGATGTCATCTATATGGACTTTAGTAAAGCGTTTGACAAAGTCCCTCATGGTAGGCTGGTGAAAAAGGTTGGATCTCATGGGATAAAGGGGGAGGTGGCTAGATGGGTGGAGAACTGGCTTGGTCACAGAAGACAGAGGGTGGTAGTGGAAGGGTCCTTTTCCGGCTGGAGGCCTGTGACTAGTGGTGTTCCGCAGGGCTCTGTATTGGGACCTCTGCTGTTTGTGATTTATATAAACGATCTGGAAGAAGGTGTAACTGGGGTGATCAGTAAGTTTGCGGACGACACAAAATTGGCAGGACTTGCAGATAGTGAGGAGCATTGTCAGAAGCGACAGAAGGATATAGAGAGGCTGGAAATTTGGGCAAAGAAATGGCAGATGGAGTTCAATCCTGATAAATGCGAAGTGATGCATTTTGGTAGAAATAATGTAGGGAGGAGCTATACGATAAATGGCAGAACCATAAAGGGTGTAGATACACAGAGGGACCTGGGTGTGCAAGTCCACAGATCCTTGAAGGTAACGTCACAGGTGGAGAAGGTGGTGAAGAAGGCATATGGCATGCTTGCCTTTATAGGACGGGGCATAGAGTATAAAAGTTGGGGTCTGATGTTGCAGATGTATAGAACGTTGGTTTGGCCGCATTTGGAATACTGCGTCCAGTTCTGGCCGCCACACTACCAGAAGGACGTGGAGGCTTTGGAGAGAGTACAGAGGAGGTTTACCAGGATGTTCCCTGGTATGGAGGGGCTTAGTTATGAGGAGAGATTGGGTAAACTGGGGTTGTTCTCCCTGGAAAGACGGAGGATGAGGGGAGACTTAATAGAGGTGTATAAAATTATGAAAGGCATAGATAGGGTGAACGGTGGGAAGCTTTTCCCCAGGTCGGTGGTGACGTTCACGAGGGGTCATAGGTTCAAGGTGAAGGGGGGGGAGGTTTAACACAGATATCAGAAGGACATATTTTATACAAAGAGTGGTGGGGGCCTGGAATAAGCTGCCAGGCAAGGTGGTGGAGGCGGACACACTGGGAACGTTTAAGACTTATCTAGATAGCCACATGAACGGAGTGGGAATGGAGGGATACAAAAGAATGGTCTAGTTTGGACCAGGGAGCGGCGCGGGCTTGGAGGGCCGAAGGGCCTGTTCCTGTGCTGTATTGTTCTTTGTTCTTATCACTGGGGAACTGACCCCATCCCTCGGGAACCGACCCCGTCTCGGGGAACCGGCCCCATCGCTGGGGAACCGACCCTGTTGCTGGGGAACCGGCCCCATCGCTGGGGAACCGACCCTGTTGCTGGGGAACCAGCCCCATTGCTGGGGAACCGGCCCCTTTGCTGGGGAACCGGCTCCATTGCTGGGGAACCGGTCCTGTCGCTGGGAAACCGACCTCTTCGTTGGGGAACCAGCCCCGTTGCTGGGGAACTGACCCCATTGCTGGGGAACCGGCCCCGTCGCTGGGAAACTGACCCCGTCGCTGGGAAACCGGCCCCATTGTTGGGGAACCGGCTCTGTCGCTGGAGAACCGGCCCCGTTGCTGGGGAACCGGCTCCATTGCTGGGGAACCAATCCCGTCGCTGGGGAACCGGCTCCGTCGCTGGGGAACTGGTCCCGTCGCTGGGGAATCGCGCCCAGGTGGGGGGGTGCTTTCAGCTGGACCAGAACATCCCACTGGTGGGAAGGGCCAGTAAATCCCACCTATCATTTACTCACATACGCTCATAGTCACACTCGCACTCACACTCGCACTCACACTCGCACTCACACTCGCACTCACACTCGCACTATTCAGCACCATCAGAAACCAGGGCCTTGGAACAGAACATTCGTGTTTCTATTGGAAGGAGCAGTGCAGGTTACAGGTCACAGGTCAGAGATGAGATTTTTGCCAGTTTGCTTTCAGTCTGATGGTGGGATTAGAATGAAAGTACAATGGGGTTATTGTCAGTGAGCAGAGCTTCTGATAAATATCTTCCTGAATGAAAGCAAGGACAGAGTGTTTCCGTGACATTGCTCCAGGCTGTTATTGAGGGAAACTTTAAAATTAACAAACATGTCTAAAGCTCTCCCACAAGATCACCGAGTGAAAGCATTTGTAACCTGGGCAGAATTCATCTTGTTTGACAAGATTGCCCTGGCTGGTCACCTCCCCGTGTGAGCTGCTAACAGCGGCAGCGTACAGGATGGTGAGGTGCTGCAGCAAATTCCTGACAGTCAGATTTACACAGTGACACTTCCACATGAATACTGAGAATGATCCATTGAACAATTAGAATGACAGATTGGTCAAAACACCACTCCACAAAGATCAAATTGTCTTTTAAGTGGAAACCTCGGAGATTATTCTCTGAAGGAAAAATACTAACCACACATAACGACAGGTTAGTAAAAGTTAATATCGAGGCAATTTCCTCTCTGAATGTCTCTTCCCAGTAAAGAGACCTGCGATTAACAGATTTGACCACAAACCAGACATTGTGCATTCAGCCCCAACACACTCTGTACGCACTCCCTGCACACACTCCCTGCACACACTCCCTGCACACACTCCCTGCACACTGTACACACTCTGTACACACTGTGCACACACTCCCTGCACACACACCCTGCACACTGTACACACTCTGTACACACTGTGCACACACTCCCTGCACACACACCCTGCACACTGTACACACTCTGTACACACTGTGCACACACTCCCTGCATGCACTCCCTGCAGACTGTGCACACTCTGTGCACACTCTGTACGCACTCCCTGCACACACTCCCTGCACACACTCCCTGAACACTGTACACACTCTGTACACACTGTGCACACACTCCCTGCACACACACCCTGCACACTGTACACACTCTGTACACACTGTGCACACACTCCCTGCATGCACTCCCTGCAGACTGTGCACACTCTGTGCACACTCCCTGCACACACTCCCTGCACACACTCCCTGAACACTGTACACACTCTGTACACACTGTGCACACACTCCCTGCACACTGTACACACTCTGTACACATTGTGCACGCACTCCCTGCAGACTGTGCACACTCTGTGCACACTCCCTGCACACACTCCCTGCTCACTTATTACACACTATCTGCACACTCTTGCTACACACTCTGTACACACTTGCTGCACACCCATTACACACTTTCTGTGCACACTCCCTGCACAATAATTACACACTCTGTGCAGATTTACTTGACACCCATTACACACTCCTTACACACTCCTTACAAACTCTGTACACACTCCCTGCACACTCTGTACACACTCTGTACACACTCCCTGCACACTCTGTACACACTCTGTACACACTCTGTTCACACTCCCTGAGTGCTCATTACACATTATCCACACACTCCTGTCGGACCCAAGACCAGATTCCCAAATTCCATTCGGAAGCCAGTTTAGACCCCAACATTTTTTTTTATTTTGGCATAAACATAAGGAAAGGATGCTTCACTCCTGGAGCAATTCTGCTGACAAATTAGGGATCTTCTATCAAAACAAGCTTTATTCACAACTCAGTTTTACTGTGCCAAAGATGTGCGGGTTAGAGTGATTGACCACACTAAATTGCCCAGTGTCAGGGGGATTAGCAGGGTAAATATGTGGGGTTACGGGGATAGGGCCTGGTGGGATTATTGTTGGTGCAGGTTCAATGGGTCAAATGGCCTCTTTCGGCACTGTAGGGATTCTATAATTCTATGAATTATACCTCTAACAAATGAAGAAGCTTAACTATTACCTAGTGAACAATATTTGAACATGAAAAGAAACAACTCTAATTTCTAACTTTCACTGTTTTGGTTCCAAATAAGCAACAATCTTCTTACAGACTCAAAACCAACTTTAAATACAGTTAGCAACCATAAATATACTTGCTATAAAGGGTGTTGCAAGTCTTGAAGCATTTAGAGAGGTTTTGTGGAGAGAGCAACTTGCTGACCTCTGTCTTTAAACAAACCCCAGCCAGAACTCAAAAACTGTTTCTCTCTGCTCCATACCTAGCTCCTCCCATTAACCACATTATCACATGGCCCTGTCAAACTAAACCACTTTCCATTCCTTTAATCAAAAAATCCAGGGGACCTTCTTTGTAAACAAAAATCCATTAGCTCAATCTTAGTGAACACTACATGGCTAAAATGAATAATTATCCTGCTTTCCCAGGATCTGAGCTGTTTCCATCCTGTAAACCTCTATAACTCTATCCCAATTTCTGATTGCTTCCTCATTGTCCAATCTAATTTGAGGGATGTCAAATTCAGAATAATCTTGATTTGTTTATTCACTCTCAGTTGTAATAACTAACACATCCTACTTCTGCTTTCCTTCCCTATCAAAATACTGTTTGAACATATTAACGTGACACACGCGGTGAATTTTCCTTCAAACTACTTATCAAATAATTCACCTCAATTTTTTTTCTGTTTGATAAGGCCCGCTAAATCTTGCTTTTAATGATTCACCTACCACTGGTGATAATAATGATTCTTTCACCCCACTAACAAAACTACAAGTTTTTGATTTCTTATCTGCTTCTCTTTTCATCACATGTTGCCCCACTTTTAAATGCTGTCCAGTCAACTCACCTGCCCGAGTTAATCTCTCCCTAAAGTTTGACACATAGCCCAACAATGTAGTCTCAGAATGCTGACTCACCAATTTCTCCTGATCAATCTAAATGATCCTTTTACTTTTTACCACCAACGCCGCAACTTTCTCAGAAGACTAAGGAAATTTGGCATGTCAGCCACGAGTCTCACCAACCTTTACAGATGCACCATAGAAGGCATTCTTTCTGGTTGTATCACAGCTTGGTATGGGCTTCTGCTCTGCCCAAGACCACAAGAAACTAGAAAAGGTCATGAATGTAGCCCAATCCATCACGCAAACCAGCCTCCCATTCATTGACTCTGTCTACACTTCCCGCTGCCTCGGCAAAGCAGCCGGCATTAATAAGGACCCCACGCACCCCGGACATTCTCTCTTCCACCTTCTTCCGTTGGGAAAAAAATACAAAAGTCTGAGGTCACGCACCAACCGACTCAAGAACAGCTTCTTCCCTGCTGCCATTAGACTTCACATTAAGTTAATCTTTCTTTACACCTTAGCTATGACTGTAACACTACATTCTGCACTCTCTCATTTCCTTTTCTATGAATAGTATGCTTTGTCTGTATAGCGCACAAGAAACAGTATTTTTCACTGTATGTTGATACATGTGACAATAATAAATCAAATCAAATCAAATAACCAAATATCAATTTGAATGGGCTGAATTTGGTTAATTCATTAGGTGCATCCCTAATTACAAAAAGGACAAATGGAGTTCCTTCATCCTCTGGATAATTTTGATAATAAGCCCTCAACATTGTCTTTAAAGTTTGATGCCACCGTTCTAACACTCGCTGTGATTCTGGACGGGACACAGTTATAGAGTCATAGAATCATAGAGGTTTACAGCATAGAACCAGGCCCTTCGGCCCAACTTGTCCATGCTGCCCTTTTTTTTAAACCCTGAAGCTAGTCCCAGTTGCCCGCATTTGGCCCATATCCCTCTGTACCAGTTGATTTAAATTGTTTTATTCCTAAGCTATTCATAATCTCCTTGAATAACTTCGATGTAAAATTTGATCTTGATCTGATTGGATTCCTGTGGGTAAATCCATATCTAGTAAAAAATTTAAGTAACTCCTCTACAATCCTTTTAACTGTAATATTGCGTAATGGAATGGTCTCTGGAACCCTAGTAGACACATCCATTATAGTCAATAGATATTGATTCCCATTTTTCATTTTAGGGAGGGATCCTGTACAATCAGTTAGTACCCTCGTAAATGGTTTCTCAAATGCCAGAAGGGGTACTGAGGAAACTGGTTTGATTGCTGCTTGAGGTTTCCCTATTCCCTGACATGTGTGACATGTACGGCAACATTTAACCACATCCTTATGCAGTCCAGACCAATAATAATGTTTTTGTATTTTTGCTTGAGTTTTCTTTACTCCTAAATCTTTCATCCACCTGAATATGTGAAGGGCTCCACTTGCTGATTAATACATTATTTTGAATGTAATAACATTCAGGTACACACTCAGATTCATCCTCTGTGTATGCTTTCTGATACAACGGCTTTATCTCTACATCTTTCTGGTGTAATTCTGCCAACTCCACTGAACTAAAGATATCTGCTTCATCCTCCACCTGTCCTTATTCATTATCAACCACCTGGTTAAAGATTGTTTCTGATAACTGACCGTCAGTCTCCGTATCTTTATTCCTTGATTTCGCCCCCTTCTGTCTCAAGATGTGGCTTTGTAATCTTGTTACCACACAGTCAGGAAACATCCCAGAATATGCTTCCTCCAACACCTCAGATGTTTGATTTTCCACTGGCTTTTCGACCACAGTGGGCCTCACTCCCATCTGTGATCCAGCTATGTCGATTCCCAGTACAAACTTTACAGCTCCTGTGCCGCCCTGCTCCCGTGCCGCCGTGGAAAACTTTACTTCCTGTTATTTTACCAAACACCTTAAGCTGGTGGTTAGCACTGCTGCTTCACAGCTCCAGGGACCTGAGTTCGATTCCCGGCTTGGGTCACTGTCTGTGTGGAGTTTGCACATTCTCCTCGTGTCTGCGTGGGTTTCCTCCGGGTGCTCCGGTTTCCTCCCACAGTCCAAAGATGTGCGGGTTAGGTTGACTGGCCATGCTAAAAATTGCCCCTTAGAGTCCTGAGATGCGTAGGTTAGAGGGATTAGCGGGTAAATATGTGGGGGTAGGGCCTGGGTGGGATTGTGGTTGGTGCAGACTCGATGGGCCGAATGGCCTCCTTCTGCACTGTAGGGTTTCTATGATTTCTATGATCTCCTCTGGCAGCGGGTTCCAGGCACCCACCACTCTCTGCGCGAAAAGCTTCCCCTGAACATCTCCCTTAAACTTTCCCCCTCTCACCTTGAACCTGTGCCCCCTTGTAATTGACACTTCCACCCTGGGAAAAAGCCTCTGACTATCCACCCTGTCTGTGCCTCTCATAATTTTGTAGACCTCTATCAGGTCTCCCCTCAGCCTCCGTCTTTCCAGTGAAAACAATCCTAGTTTATTCAAGCTCTCCTCAGAGTCAACACCCTCGAGACCAGGCAACATCTGGTGAACCTTCTTTGCACTCTCTCCAAAGCTTCAACGTCCTTCTGATAGTGTGGTGACCAGAACTGCACGCAATACTCCAAATGCGGCCTAACCAAGTTTTATATAGCTGCAACATGATTTCCCAACTCCTGTACTCAATGCTCCAGCCGATGAAAGCAAGCATGCCATATGCCTTCTTAATCACTTTGGCCACCTACATTGCCACTTTTAGGGAACTGTGGACCTGCACGCCCAGATCCCTCTGTATGTTAATGTTTCTAAGGGTTCTGCCATTCACAGTGTAATTCACACCTAAATTTGATCCTCCAAAATGCATCACCTCCCATTTGTCCGGTTTAAACTCCATCTGCCATTCCTGTGCCCAAGTCTCCAATCTTTCTATATCCTATTGTATCCTCTGACACTATCAGCAACTCCACCAATCTTCATGTCATTCGCAAATTTACTAATCAGACCACCCACATTTTCCTCCGGATCGTTTATATATACTACAGACAACAGGGGTCCCAGCGCTGATCCCTGTGGAACTCCACTAGCTACAGATCTCCATTCTGAAAAACACCCTTCCCCCGCTACTCTCTGTCTTCCATAACCAAGATGTGGAGATGCCGGCGTTGGACTGGGGTAAATACGGTAAGAGTTTTAACAACACCAGGTTAAAGTCCAACAGGTTTATTTGGTTGCAAATACCATTGGTATTTGCTACCAAATAAACCTGTTGGACTTTAACCTGGTGTTGTTAAAACTCTTTCCATAACCAAGCCAGTTCTGCATCCATCGAGCCAGCCCACCCCCAATCCCAGGTGATTTTAGTTTTTGTACCAGCCTGCCATGTGGGACCTCGTCAGGCGCCTTATTAAAGTCCAGATAAACCACATCCACCGCCCTTCCCTCATCCATTATCTTTGTCACTTCTTCAAAAAACTGAATCAAGTTGGTGAGAGACGATCTTTCCCATACAAAACCATGCTGTCTGTCACTAATCAGGATGTGGAGATGCTGGCGTTGGACTGGGGTAAACACAGTTAGAAGACTCACAACACCAGGTTAAAGTCCAACAGGTTTATTTGGTAGCACAAGCCACTAGCTTTCGGAGCGCTGCTCCTTCATCAGGTGAGTGGGAGTTCTGATCACAAACAGAGCATATAAAGACACAAACTCAATTTACAAAATAATGGTTGGAATGTGAGTCTTTACAGGTAATCAAGTCTTAAAGGTACAGACAATGTGAGGGGAGAGAGGGTTAAGCACAGGTTACAGAGATGTGTATTGTCTCCAGACAGGACAGTTAGTGAGATTTTGCAAGCCCAGGCAAGTCGTGAGGGTTACAGATAGTGTGACATGAACCCAAGAACCCGGTTGAGGCCGTCCTCGTGTGTGCAGAACTTGGCTATCAGTTTCTGCTCAGCGACTCTGCATTGTTGTGTAGTGAAGGCCGCCTTGGAGAATGCTTACCCGAAGATCAGAGGCCGAATGTCCGTGACCGCTGAAGTGTTCCCGATAGGAAGAGAACACTCCTGTCTGGTGATTGTCGAGCGGTGTTCAATCATCCGTTGTCGTAGCGTCTGCATGGTCTCCCCAATGTACCATGCCTCGGGACATCCTTTCCTGCAGCGTATCAGGTAGACAATGTTGCTGACTTGCAAGTGTATGTACCGTGTACCTGGTGGATGGTGTTCTCACGTGAGATGATGGCATCCGTGTTGATGATCCGGCACGTCTTGCAGAGGTTGGTGTGGCAGGGTTGTGTGTGTCGTGGTCACTTAACACAAACACGGGACACGGCGGACAGAGTACCCTTCGTCGTCCAGTACTTCCCTGGAGTGGAGAAGCTATGACACCTTCTCCAGAGCCTTCAACATGTCATTGATGAAGACGAACATCTCGCCAAGGCCATCCCCACACACCCACTTCTTGCCTTCAAACAACTAGTGTCACTAACTAGTCCATTTTCCTCCAAATGATTTGATTTGATTTGATTTATTATTGTCATATGTATTAGTATAGAGTGAAAATTATTGTTTCTTGCATGCCATACAGATAAAGCATACCGTTCATAGAGAAGGAAACAAGAGAGTGCAGAATGTAGTGTTACAGTCATAGCTAGGGTGTAGAGAATGATCAACTTAATGCAAGGTAAGTCCATTCAAAAGTCTGACAGCAGCAGGGAAGAAGCTGATCTTAAGTCCCTGGGAAAGTAGCTAGAGTCCTTTATCAAGGATTTTATAAATCATAGAAACCCTACAGTGCAGAAGGAGGCCATTCGGCCCATCGAGTCTGCACCGACCACAATCCCACCCAGGCCCTATCCCCACATATTTACCCACTAATCCCTCTAACCTACGCATCCCAGGACTCTAAGGGGCAATTTTTAACCTGGCCAATCAACCTAACCCGCACATCTTTGGACTGTGGGAGGAAACCGGAGCACCCGGAGGAAACCCACGCAGACACGAGGAGAATGTGCAAACTCCACACAGACAGTGACCCGAGCCGGGAATCGAACCCGGGACCCTGGAGCTGTGAAGCAGCAGTGCTAACCACTGTGCTACCGTGCCGACCATTTATAGCATTTATAAGGCAGTGCTATAATCAGACAAAGTCAGCATGGATTTACAGAGGGGAAATCATGCTTGACGAATTATTTGGAATATTTTGAGGATATAACTTGTAGAGTTGACCGGGAGAACTGGTGGATATGGTTATTTCGACTTTCAGAAGGTTTTTGACAAGGAGTGGCACAGTCGTTAACATTGCTGCCTCACAACGTCAGGGACCCGGGTTCAATTCCCGGCTTGGGTCGCTGTCTGTGCGGAGTTTACACATTCTCCGTGTTTGCATGGGTTTCCTCCGACACTCCAATGATGTGCGGGTTAGGTTGATTGGCCATGCTAAATTACCCCTTAGCGTCAGGGGGATGAGCAGGGTAAATACATGGGGTTATGGGGATAGGGCCTGGGTGGGATTGTAGTCAGTGCAGACTCGATGGGTTGAACCTCCTTCTGTACTGTAGGGATTCTTTGATGACATAAGAGACTACTATGTAAAGTTGAAGCGCATGGGATTGCGGGTAGTGTCTGGAGATGGATAGAAAGCTGGTTAGCAGATAGGAAGCAAAGAGTTGACATAAATGGGTCTTTTTCTGATTGGCAGTCAGTGACTAGTGGGGTTCCACAGGGATCTGTGCTAGGACCCCGACTGTTAAAGTTTATTTTTTAAAGTTTATTTATTAGTCACAAGTAGGCTTACATCAACACTGCAATGAAGTTACTGTGAAAATCCCTTAGTTGCCACACTCCGGCGCCTGTTCCAGTGAACTGAGGGAGAATTTAGCATGGCCAATGCACCTAATCAGCATGTCTTTTAGACTGTAGGAGGAAACCGGAGCACCCGGAGGAAACCCACACAGACATGGGGAGAACGTGCCGACTCCACACAGACAGTGACCCAAGCCGGGAATCGAACCTGGCTCCCTGGCGCTGTGAGGCAGCAGTGCTAACCACTGTGCCACCTGTTCACATTATATATTAATGATTTGGAAGAGGAAACTGAATGTATTATCTCCAAATTTGCAGATGATACAAAGTTAGGTGGGAGGGTGCATTGTGAGGGGTGTACAGATGGTGGGGGGATGGGGGGGGGGCCGTGGTTGGGCTGGCCATTGGTGGGGGGTTGCGGCCGGCTGAGGTGGGTTGCCGATTGGGGCTGGCCCGGGGAGGGAGGTGTTCAGGGAAGCTGGCGATCGGGGGACAGGGTTCGTGGAAGCCATTGCGAGGCTGGCAATTGGGAGGCCGGTGCGCGTGCGCTGACCTCCCGACTGACAGATCTGCGCAAGCGCAGTGGTGCACTCAGTGCGCTGATACCGGTCTCTCAGGTGGGGTTAGGCCCTGCCCTCCTTAGCGGCGAGGTAAATCCCTCAGCGGCACTCAGAATCACAATGTGCCGCAAATTCAGTGGACGGAGAGTACGTCCAGAAAATAGGCGGGAAAATCTCCCGTTTTCCCGCCCGCTGAAGACTTTGTTTCCTTTTGGGAAAATCGCCCCCACATCTGCCTTATGCTGAACATTAGAATTTGAGAATTCTAGAATGATAACAGGACAGAAGCAGGCCATTCAGCCCATCATATCTATCTGTGCAAGAGAAGCTCAGTGAGTTCCACTCCCCCATCTTCTCCCTGAAATCCGACGTTTTATTTTCTCTTTAGACAACTAATAATTTCCCTTTTGAAAGCCACAGTTGAATCAACCTCCACCGCACTCTCAGGCATTCCAATCTGAACCACTTCCTGCCTCAGTAAAACTTTCATAGAAGTATCATAGAATCCTACAGTGCAGAAAGAGGCCATTCGGCCCATCGAGTCTGCACCAACCACAATCCCACCCAGGCCCTATCCACATATCCCTACATATTTACCCGCTAACCCCTCTAACCTATGCATCCCGGGACACTAAGGGGCAATTTATAATGGCCAATCAACCTAGCCCGCACATCTTTGGACTGTGGGAGGAAACCGGAGCACCCGGAGGAAACCCACGCAGACACAGGGAGAATGTGCAAACTCCACACAGACAGCGACCCGAGCCGGGATTTGAACCCAGGCCCCTGGAGCTGTGAAGCAGCAGAGCTAGCTACTGTGCCGCCCTGCTCCCATGCCGCCGTGGAAAACTTTACTTCCTGTTCTTTTACCAAACACCTTAAGCTGGTGTCTTCTACCCTTCTGCCAAAGAACAAAGAACAATACAGCACAGGAACAGGCCCTTCGGCCCTCCAAGCCCGCGCCGCTCCCCGGTCCAGGATTGAATCCTGAATCCAGGATCCCCGCCCAATTTTCCAGCCTATCTACATACCAATATCCTATCCACCGAGCTGTCCCTCACAGCTACGATGCTTTGTTCATTACAACCTATTAACTCACCCCCACCCCCCCATTCCCGACCATGTGATCTCCAGGGAGAGGCGAAAACCCAGAGTGAAAAACCCCAGGGCCAATATGGGGAAAAAAAAAAATCTGAGAAATTCCTCTCCGACCCCCTGAGGCGATCGAAACGAGTCCAGGAGATCACAATGGCCCTGATCGGAAAATGCTTCCCAACCCTAGTCATTTCCACTTCCATGAACACCATATGAATTCCCTGCCCCCGAGACAGGTTCCCAACTATCCGCAGTCTCGCTCTGTACTGGCACCAGCAAGATGATCATGCCACTCAGATTGGTTTCTCCCAGTCCAATCTGTCGGAGAATCCTCACGGATTTGAATACCTCCACCAATCTCCTCTCAACCTCCTCTTCTCTAGAGAAAGCAGCCCCAGCTTCTCCAATCTATCCATGTAATGATGTCTCTCTCATACCCGAAACCATTCATATAAATCCTTTCTGCACCCCTCCATAGAATCCTCACAGTACAGAATGAGACCATTTGGCCCATCAATTCTGCACCGACTCTCCGACAGAGCATCTTACTCAGGCACTATCCCCGTAACCCCACATCATTTACCCTGCTAATCTCCCTAACCTACACATCTTGGGACACTAATTTAGCATGGCCAATCCACCTAATCTGCCCATCTTTGGAGCGTGGGAGAAAACTGGAGCACCCAGAGGAAACCCACGCAGACACGGGGAGAACATGCAAACTCCTGGAGGGTGGGGGAGGTTGGAGGGTGGGGTAAGTGGGGGTGGAGAGGCTGGTGGGGGTGGGGGAGGTGGGGGAGGTGGGGGTGGGGAGGTGGGGGTGGGGAGGGTGGGGGAGGTGGGGGTGGAGAGGCGGGTGGGGGAGGTGGGGGTGGGGAGGTGGGGGTGGGGAGGGTGGGGGAGGTGGGGGTGGGGAGGCTGGAGGGTGGGAGAGGTGGGGGTGGGGAGGGTGGGGGTGGGGAGGCTGGAGGGTGGGGGAGATGGGGGGTAGTTGAGGATGGGGACGCTGGAGGGTGGAGGAGGTGGGGGTGGGGAGGCTGGAGGGTGGGGTAAGTGGGGGTGGAGAGGCTGGTGGGGGTGGGGGTGGGGGAGGTGGGGGTGGGGAGGTGGGGGTGGGGAGGGTGGGGGAGGTGGGGGTGGGGAGGGTGGGAGAGGTGGGGGTGGGGAGGGTGGGGGTGGGGAGGCTGGAGGGTGGGGGAGGTGAGGGGGAGTTGAGGGTGGGGAGGCTGGAGGGTGGAGGAGGTGGGGGTGGGGGAGGCTGGAGGGTGCGGGATGTGGATGTGGGGGGAAGGTTGATGGGGGAGTGTGGGATTGAAGAGAAATGTCACTGCTCAGTTTTGCTGGATTTAATAATAACTTTCATTGGGAAATTTATGTAAAATTGAAAGGAAATGGTTTTCGGTTATTGGGAAAGAAGGGGGTGTAGGAATTGATCGTTCTTTCAGAGGGTGAGTATTGGTGTGAAGGGCTGAGCGATCTCTTTCCCTACTATCTAATTCCCTGATTGTGTCATGGAACTTACCCCAGGATCCCATTATTAATCATTCACCTGTAATCTCGATAAATCTGAGCCTGTCAAGTGGGAAAACATTGTCATTGCATAAGAGAGACTGTGCCAAGTGAGTAAGATACCAACTCCCAGAAACTATTAACTGGCAAATACGGATGTAAATCGATCTGTGTTTATAGCAACCACCGGCACACAGCCGCAGGGGGGTGATTAAAGCAGTCGCACAGTACCTGGGAAACAGATTCTGTGCAGATTATTCAGGAAAACAGATACCGTCTCATCAACAGTATTTAACATGTGACAGAAAGGGATTAGACTTACAGGGAACATGAAACCAGCCGAAATGTCAGAATATCACAAGAAATGAGTTGTAATAAATTTCCTTCAAACATGCAGCTTGATGAGATGGCAGGCGTCAAATCAACATTGCACAGAAAGGAACAAAAGAGAAAAGAAGCAACTTAGCGAAATGTCTCTGTCCAGAAAACAAATACTCCAGAGAAGCCCCCCCTCCCCAGAGAAGCCCCCCCACCCCAGAGAAGCCCCCCCTCCCCAGAGGAGCCCCCCCGCCCCAGAGAAGCCCCCCGTCCCCAGAGAAGCCCCCGGTCCCCAGAGAAGCCCCCCACCCCAGAGAAGCCCCTCCCTGAGAAGCCCCCGTCCCAGAGAAGCCTCCGCCCCAGAATAGCCCCCGTCCGAGAAAAGCCCCCTCCCCAGAGAAGCCCCCCTCCCCAGAGAAGCCCCTGCCCCAGAGAAGCCCCTCCCTGAGAAGCCCCCTGCCCCAGAGAAGCCCCCTGCCCCAGAGAAGCCCCTGTCCCAGAGAAGCCTCCCGCCCCAGAGGAGCCCGCTCCCCAGAGAAGCCCCCCCTCCCCAGAGAAGCCCCCCTCCCCAGAGAAGCCCCCTCCCCAGAGAAGCCCCCTGCCCCAGAGAAGCCCCTGTCCCAGAAAAGCCCCCTCCCCAGAGAAGCCCCCCCCTCCCCAGAGAAGCCCCTTTCCCAGAGAAGCCTCCCGCCCCAGAGGAGCCCGCTCCCCAGAGAAGCCCCCCCTCCCCAGAGAAGCCCCCCTCCCCAGAGAAGCCCCCCTCCCCAGAGAAGCCCCTCTCCCCAGAGAAGCTCCCATCCCAGAGAAGCCCCCTCCCTAGAGAAGCCCCCTGCCCCAGAGAAGCCCCTGTCCCAGAAAAGCCCCCTCCCCAGAGAAGCCCCTTTCCCAGAGAAGCCTCCCGTCCCAGAGGAGCCCGCTCCCCAGAGAAGCCCCCCCCTCCCCAGAGAAGCCCCCTTCCCAGAGAAGCCTCCCGTCCCAGAGGAGCCCGCTCCCCAGAGAAGCCCCCCGTCCCCAGAGAAGCCCCCCGTTCACAGAGAAGCCCCCTGCCCCAGAGCAGCCCCCTCCCCGGGGAATCTCTGTTCCGTGTTCATCCTCGCACTTTGTATAGTCCAGCCTGTCTGTCAGAGCTGGACTGATGTGTTTGGTGCTGTAACAATGGGTTGGAATTCACACCATTGCTCTCTCTGCTGTGTGTTAAGGACCTGGCCTTGGGTGTTTACAGGCAAAATGAAACTTAGTGAACAGCATCAGGGACTGCAGTGATAGGCTTCAGAAAGACAGTCTTGTGAAACGAGCAGATGCAAAGCAGATGATGTTGAACATATTTAAAGGTGAAGTGATGCAGTTTGGAAGGAAAAACATATGAGAGTCGAGGTAAGCAGTGGGACCAGTGTGCCCGAGGCAGTGGCAGCTGATGCTGCTTACGCTCTCCTGACTGATGGCACCTTTATGTCTGCTGAACTTTCTGCAGTTCTCACCCTCACTGTGAAAAGTGCAGAGACAGCAAACAGAGTGACTGTGGACCTTCTGTCTTGCCCCATCATCCCTCCCCACTTCTGCTTTTGGCTTTCAGGAACTGCTCCCTGGCTAAACACCGCAAACGAAGGAGGAAATGTTTGGAGCAACACGAGACATTGGAGGAAAAAGCACCCCACATTATCACCACAAGATTGTCATTGAATCAGGGAGATTGTGCCAAGTGAATGAGATACTCCCTGAAACTGGCAAATACGAATGTAAATCGATCTGTGTTTATAGCAACCACTGACACATAGCCGCAAGGGTGATGATTAAAGCAGCCGGACAGTACCCGGGAAACAGATTCCATTTAAAGTGTGAGATAATTAGTAGAACTACATCGGAAGGGAATTAGAAGAAAAGTTCATACTGAAATAATAAGTAGAAAGAGTCGAGAGCTTCAATTTTTTAGGTGTCCAGATCACCAATAACCTGTCCCAGTCCCCCCCATGCTGACACTATAGTTAAGAAAGCCCACCTACTTTCTCAGAAGACTAAGAAAGTTTGGCATGCCAGCTACGATTCTCACCAACTTTTACAGGTGCACCATGGAAAACATTCTTTCTGGTTGCATCACAGCTTGGTATAGCTCCAAGACCGCAAGAAACTACAAAAGGACGTGGATGTTGCCCAATCCATCACTCAAACCAGCCTCCCATCCATTGACTTTGTCTACACTTCCCGCTGCCTCGGCAAAGCAGCCAACATAATTAAGTACCCCACGCACCCCGGACATTCTCTCTTCCACCTTCTTCCGTTGGGAAAAAGATCAAAAGTCTAAGGTCACGTACCAACCGACTCAAGAACAGCTTCTTCCCTGCTGCCATCAGACTGTCGAATGGAGCTACCTTACATGAAGTTGATCTTTCTCTACACCCTAGCTATGACTGTAACACTACATTCTGCACTCTCTCGGTTCCTTCTCTGTGAACAGTATGCTTTGTCTGTACAGCGCGCAAGAAACAATGCTTTTCACTGTATACTAGTACGTGTGACAATAATAAACCAAATCAAATCAAAAAAATCAAAATCAAATAATTAATTTTGGAAGGTCCAATACTTGTCGGAATTATACAGTAAATGGTAGAACCCTTCGGAGTATTGACAGGCAGAGAGATCTGGGCGTACATATCCACCGATCACTGAAAGTGGCAACACAGGTGGAAAAGGTAGCCAAGAAGGCATACGGCTGCTTGCCTTCATCGGTCAGGACATTGAGTATAAAAATTGGCAGGTCATGCTGCAGCTGTACAGAACCTTAGTTAGGCCTCGTTTAGAATATTGTGTACAATTCTGGTCGCCACACTGTCAGAAGGATGTGGATGCTTTGGAGAGGGGACAGAAGAGGTTTACCAGGATGTTGCCTGGTCTGGAGGGTATTAGCTACGAGAAGAACATGGATAAACCTGGTTTGTTCTCACTGGAATGATGGAGGTTGAGGGGTGACCTGATAGAGGTTTACAAGATTATGAGTGGCATGGACAGATTGGATAGTCAGATGCCCTTTCCTAGGGTAGAAAAGTTAAGTACTAGGGGGCATAGGTTTAAGATGCATGGGGAAATGTTTTGAGGAGATGTGTGAGGCGGGTTATTTACACAGGGTGGTGAATGTCTGGAACGCGCTGTCTGGAGAGGTCGTGGGAGCAGGTACGATAGTGGCATTTAAGGGGCAACTAGACGAATGCATGAATAGGATGGGAATGGAAGGATTATGGACTCCGTAAGTTTAATTTAGGCAGGCATCATGATTGGCGCAGGCTTGGAGGGCCGAAGGGCCTGTTCCTGTGCTGTACTTTTCTTTGTTCTAAATTAATGAGGAAAATAGGCTACCTGTACCTGCAGTTCACCAAGCTCATTTTCCACACCCCATGCCTTCAGGTACATGCACAGTAAACCCAATTTGACCCTATTTCATTTCCTCCTAGGTTGACCACCCCAAACACCTTAACATTTTGTATTGATTTGTTTATGAATATCACTGCAGTGGTTAATTTAGGATTCAGTTTTCAGGATTTGGAGGTTCAAAGAACAAAGAGTTTTATTTGAGGAGCATTGTCAGAGGCTACAGAAGGATATAGATAGGCTGGAAATTTGGGCAAAGAAATGGCAGATGGAGTTCAATCCTGATAAATGCGAAGTGATGCATTTTGGTAGAAATAATGTAGGGGGGAGCTATACGATAAATGGCAGAACCATAAAGGGTGTAGATACGCAGAGGGACCTGGGTGTGCAAGTCCACAGATCCTTGAAAGTGACGTCACAGGTGGAGAAAGTGGTGAAGAAGGCATATGGCATGCTTGCCTTTATAGGACGGGGCATAGAGTATAAAAGTTGGGGTCTGATGTTGCAGATGTATAGAACGTTGGTTCGGCCGCATCTGGAATACTGCGTCCAGTTCTGGTCGCCACACTACCAGAAGGACGTGGAGGCTTTGGAGAGAGTACAGAGGAGGTTTACCAGGATGTTACCTGGTATGGAGGGGCTTAGTTATGAGGAGAGATTGGGTAAACTGGGGTTGTTCTCCCTGGAAAGACAGAGGATGATGGGTGACTTAATAGAGGTGTATAAAATTATGAAAGGCATAGATAGGGTGAACGGTGGGAAGCTTTTCCCCAGGTCGGTGGTGACGTTCACGAGGGGTCATAGGTTCAAGGTGAAGGGGGGGAGGTTTAACACAGATATCAGACGGACATATTTTACACAGAGGGTGGTGGGGGCCTGGAATGCGCTGCTGGGCAAGGTGGTGGAGGCGGACCCACTGGGAACGTTTAAGACTTATCTAGACAGCCATATGAACGGAGTGGGAATGGAGGGATACAAAAGAATGGTCTAGTTTGGACCAGGGAGCGGCGCGGGCTTGGAGGGCCGAAGGGCCTGTTCCTGTGCTGTACTGTTCTTTGTTCTTTGTATTTTAGATGTTAACACTAATGTTACACGGCCAGTTTGCCCGCGCAAACGGCTGTCGAAGTCACATCAAGTGCCCCTGTACAGCTGCAAGGCTGCTTGTGAGGAAACACTAAACTGCTATAAGTACACAACAGGTGCGATTCTCCCGGCCCGCTACATTACTAAAGCAGCACAGCGGGCCGGGAGAATCGCACCTGTTGTGTACTTATGAACTCTTGAGATATGATCTGCGATCTCTCAACTGTCTTCCCTGCTGATGTTGACTTAATGATGGTAACTTCAGGCCATTTTGAATGCACATCAACTGGAATAAGAAACATACGGCCTTCAAATGGTCTGGCATAATCTATAAGTACTCTTTGCCAGGCCTTTTCTGGCCATTCCCATTGAGTGGAGATGCAGGCGTTGGACTGGGGTAAGCACAGTAAGAAGTCTCACAACACCAGGTTAAAGTCCAACAGGTTTATTTGGTAGCACAAGCTTTCAGAGTCTCGCTCCTTCATCAGGTGAGTGAGGACTTGTGTTCACAAACAGGGTATATCCAGACACCAACTCAATTTACAAGATAATGGTTGGAATGCGAGTCTTTACAAGTAATCAAGTCCTAAAGGTACAGACAATGTGAGTGAAGAGAGGGTTAAGCACAGGTTAAAGAGATGTGTATTGTCTCCAGCCAGGACAGTTAGTGAGATTTTGCAATCCCAGGCAAGTCGTGGGGGTTACAGATAGTGTGACATGAACCCAAGATCCCGGTTGAGGCCGTCCTCATGTGTGCGGAACTTGGCTATCAGTCTCTGCTCAGCGACTCTGCGTTGTCGTGTGTCGTGAAGGCCGCCTTGGAGAACGCTTACCCGAAGATCAGAGGCTGAATGCCCTTGACTGCTGAAGTGTTCCATGACTGGGAGGGAACACTCCTGCCTGGTGATTGTCGAGCAGTGTCCATTCATCCGTTGTCGTAGCATCTGCATGGTCTCCCCAATGTACCATGCCTCGGGACATCCTTTCCTGCAGCGTATCAGGTAGACAATGTTGGCCAAGTCGCAAGAGTAGGTACCGTGCACCTGGTGGATGGTGTTCTCACGTGAGATGATAGCATCCGTGTTGATAATCCGGCACGTCACAGCCGGATCATCGACACAGATTCCATCATCTCACGTGAGAACACCATCCACCAGGTGCACGGTGCCTACTCTTGCGACTCGGCCAACGTTGTCTACCTGATACGCTGCAGGAAAGGATGTCCCAAGGCATGGTACATTGGGGAGACCATGCAGATGCTACGACAACGGATGAATGAACACCGCTCGACAATCACCAGGCAGGAGTGTTCCTTCCCAGTCAAGGAACACTTCAGCAGTCAAGGGCATTCAGCCTCTGATCTTCGGGTAAGTGTTCTCCAAGGCGGCCTTCACGACACACGACAACGCAGAATTGTTGAGCAGAAACTGATAGCCAAGTTCCGCACACATGAGGATGGCCTCAACTGGGATCATGTCACACTATCTGTAACCTCCACGACTTGTCTGGGCTTTCCAAATCTCGTTAACTGTCCTGGCTGGAGACAGTACACATCTCTTTAACTTGTGCTTGGCCCACTCTCCACTCACATTGTCTGTACCTTTAAGACTTGATTACCTGTAAAGACTCGCATTCCAACCATTATCTTGTAAATTGAGTTTGTGTCTGTATGTGCCCTGTTTGTGAACACAACTCCCACTCACCTGATGAAGGAGCGAGACTCTGAAAGCTAGTGCTGCTAAATAAACCTGTTGGACTTTAACTTGGTGTTGTGAGACTTCTTACTGTGCATTCCCATGGATGCAGCAAGCTAATGACAGCAGGTCCCGCACCTTTACATATCAGGAATTAGGAGCAGAAGTAGGCAATTCAGCCCTTTGAGCCTGCTCCACCATTCAATCAGATGATGGCTGATCTTTTTTTGATCTCAAATCCACCTCCCCACCTGTTCCCCATATCCTTTAACCCTTTTTTTCATCAGAAATATATCTATCTCCTTACTGAAACCATTCAATGATTTAGACTCCACTACACTATGGGGCAGCGCATTCCACAAATTCACCACCCTCTGCGAGAAGTAGTTCCACCTCATCTCAGTTTTAAATCTCCCGCCTCTCAACCTATACCTGTGACCAAAAATGGAAAATGCTGGAAAATCTCAGTAGGTCTGACGGCATCTGTGGAGCGAGAATAGAGCCAACTTTTCGAGTCTGGATGACCCTTCATCGGAGCTGGTCAGAGAGAAGAGCAGTACTTCTTCAGGGAGGGCATTCCTGGAAGAGAAGTGGCAGTGAGTTAAACACTAAGATAAAAGCAGTATTGCTTTAACTTAGTATACCTGTGCCTTCTTGTTCTAGCTTGCCCAATAAGAGAAACATTTGGTCTATGTTTACTTTGTCAATCCCTTTTAGTATTTTATACACCTCGATCAGATCCCCTCTCATCCTTCTGAACCCTTTCATTCCCAGAATCAACCTGGTGAACCTCCTCTGAACTGCCTCCAATTCCACATCTTTCCTCAAATAAGGAGGCCAAAACTGGACACAAACTCCAGATGTGGTCTCACCAACACCCTGTACAATTGCAACAACACTTCTCGACTTTTATACTCCAGTCCCTTTGCAATAAATGCCAACATCCTGTTTGTCTTTTTTATTACGTGCTGCACCTGCGTACCGACTCTCTGTGATTCATGAACACAGACACTCAGATCCCTCTGCCCCGATGCATTTTGAATTTACTTTCCATTTAGGTAATAATTTGCCTTTCTACTTTTTCTGCCAAAATGGACAACCTCACACTTATCCACATTAAACTCCATCTGCCAAATTTTGGCCCATTCTCCTAGCCTATCTATATCCATCTGTAAAATCTTTATATCCTCTTCACTGCCTTCTTTCCCACCTATTTTAGTATCATCCGCAAATTTTGCTATGTTACACTCTGTTCCTGCTTGCAGATCATTTATATGGAATGTAAACAATTGAGGCCTAAGGACTGTGGCTAGTTACATTGCACCGGCCAGAGAAGGACCCATTTATCCCGACCCTCTGCTTTCTGTCAGTCAGCCAATCTCAATCCAATCCAGTACTCTACCCCCAATCCCCTGCGATCTCACCTTCTGGATCAGTCTGTTATGCAGCACCTTGTCAAATGCCTTCTGGAAGTTCAGATATATTACATCGCCAGGTTCCCCCACTGTCCACCTTGCTGGTTATGCCCTCAAAGAACTCAAGCAAGTTTGTCAAGCATTACTTACCCTTCCTAAAGCCATGCTGACAATGGTGATTGAGCTTTGCCTTTCCAAATGCTCATTCATTTGATTGATTCCAGCAACTTCCCCACCACAGAGATCAAGCTAACCTATAGTTTCCTACTTTTTGTCTCTCTCCCTTTTGGAATAGGGGTGACACATTATCGAGTTTCCGATCCACTTTCCTTACCAGAATCCAAGGAATTTTGAAATATAACAACCAATGCATCCACTATCTCTGCTGCCACCTCCTTTAATCCCCGAGGGTGCAGGCTATCAGGTCCCAGAGACTTATCTGCCTTTAATCCCATTAGTTTATTCAATATCCTCTCCCGAGTGATGGTTATTGCACCTTTGCATTCCTTTGCATTAACTACAGTTTTTGGAAAATCTTCATTATTCTCTACCGTGGTGACAGAGGCAATATATTAGTTTAATGCCTCTGCCATCTCTGTGTCCCCATTATTCCCTCACCAGTATCGTCCGCTAAAGGACCAACATTTACTTGAGCAATTCTCTTCCTCTTTATACACTTACAGAAGTTTCAGTGTTTATTTTTTCTGCTAGTTTCCTTTTGTAGTTTATTTTAGTCCTTTTGATTCTATTTTTAGTAGCCTTTTGCTGAACCTTAAAGTTCTCCCAATCCTCCAGCTTACCACAAGCTAATACAGTTTGGTACGCCCTAGTTTTTGCCTTTATGTCCTATTTGACTTCCTTGTCTAGCCATGGAATGTTTTTCTTCCTTTCACAATTCCTCTTTCTCTCAGGAATCTACTTCAATTGAGAGGTATTCAATATCTCCCTGAACATCCTCCATTGTTCCTCCACTGCCCTCCCTCAATTATTTGTGCCCAGTTTACTTGGGCCAACTCTTTCCTCAGGCCTGTATAATTAGCTCTGCCTGACGCTAAAACTCTGACCTTTCTCGCTCAATCTGAATTTGAAATTCTAGCATGCTGTGATCATTCTTTCCAAGAGGATCTTTAACAACAAGACTATTTATCAACTCTTTTTCATTACATGACTCTAAATCTAAAATAGCCTGCTCACTGTTTGGTTCCATAACATATTACCGTAAGAAACAATCCTTCATACACTCTATGAAGTCTCCCTCGAGGCTGCCTTTGCCAATTTGATTAATCCAGTCCATATGCATGTTAAAATCACCCATGATTGTTGTTGTGCTCTTTTAACAAGCCCTCGTTGGTTCTTGGTTTATACTGTGCCCCACTTTGGAAGTATTGCTTGGGGGGTGGGGGGGGGAGGCTGTAAATTACTCTGACCAAGATGTTACTTCCTCTGTTTTTTATTTCCACTTCGATCGATTCAACATTTTGGCCCTCAGTGCCAATGTCATTTCTTAATGCAACCTTGATGTCATCTTTAACCAATAAGGCAACCCCACCTCCTGTTTCATCCTATCTATCTTTCCGGAATATTGGGTACTCTTGGACAGTCAACTCCCAGTCCCTGTCCATCTGTAACCATGTTTCAGTAATCCCCACCAAATCATACCCATTTGTCTCTTTGTGCCGTCAACTCATTGACCTTATTCCAAACACTGCGCACATTTAGGTCCAGGGTTTTTAAATATGTCCTACTGGTTTGTCTTTCCCTTGTAGGATTTTCTTGTGCATTTTTCACTTCTTTTATTAATCTCTGATAACACTCAGCCTCATCCCAACTTTCACTCCCACTGCCACCGTACATTTTGATTTTTTATGTTTCCTTTCCCCTCTGTCGTCTTTAGACTGGCCCTGCCCGTTCATCCTCTCCCTTCTCCTCACATACTAACCTGCTGCCTTGGTTTCCATAAACCATTATATTTGCAGTTTTACCCTTCCCCTCCCTCCCCACCATTTGCCAGTTTGAAGTGCATTTATTGGGGGGGGGGGGGGGGGTATAAAACTACAAGAAGTATAATGGTTAATGGGAACCAAAGCCGCAGGCCGCCAGGTGTGACAAGACCTACACATTCCCGCATTCTCCTCGATTTTGGAATTGGGCCCCAGGCACCAAAAATAACCTCTGGCTCTCTCCTTCATCCTTACAGTGCCACAGTTGTCTTTGTGTAATTGGTTTAATACACGTTTCCTCAATAATGGTTGCATGATGACTCTCATTGCCCAGAGGAAGCATCCAGCCAGTGCTGATAATACAGGTTTTTGGGTTGAGTGTGGTTTCCGGTGTTTGGTGTGTGTGTGCGTGTCAACAATGCCCATCTCTGTATCCTGCTCTCTACCAGCGATGGAATCCCAGTATGAGGCCCATATTTTGTTGTCAGGGGATGATGGTCCATAAATAAATTAACTTGCATCCCATACAGGAAATGGTAAAATCATGTTTTTTCCAAAAATGATTCTTCTTTCTCCATCTGCATGTAATTGATTTCAAGGTCCATGGAAAATCACTGATGCATCCCCCTGTGGGGCTCATCGAGAATGAGTTCTCTCTTACACCTTCTTCCATTGGGAAAAAGATACAAACGTCTGAGGTCACATATCAGCCAACTCAAGAACAGCTTCTTCCCTGCTGCCATCAGACTTCTGAATGGACCTACTTCATATTAAGTTGATCTTTCTCTACACCCTAGTTATGACTATAATGCTACACATCTTAGGACACTAAGAGGCAACTTAGGATGGCCAATCCACCTAACATCTTTGGACTGTGGGAGGAAACTGGAACACCCGGAGGAAACCCACGCAGACACGGGGAGAATGTGCAAACTCCACACAGACAGTGACCCGAGGCTGGAATTGAACTCGGGTCCCTGGTGCTGTGGGGCAGCAGCGCTAACCACTGTGCCACCATGCCGCCTTCGAAGCTCTTCCTTTTACGCAGTCTCTGGCACCCATGTCCATCTTCACCTCCACTGGCTGCCCATTCAGTGATGGAGTGAGCCAATATCGGTTTGTTTCACTAACAATAAATGACAGTTAGATTGTGAATTGAGTCCCCAGTCAAGTCCTTTTTGAATAACATGTACACTTTTTCCTTGATTCAGTTTGCCATTTGTTTTATTTGGCTCCTGCTTTCTGCTACTTTTGCCTGAAACCTGTTTCTTTTTCCAACATGCATGTTCAATGTGGCCCTTTCTTCCCCAATTCCTGCACATGATGTCTTCACACCAACAATCTGCCACTGAGTGCCTTGTCTTTGCACAGCATGGTAAGTGTGTGTCTGTATCTGTGATCAAGTTTTGGTTGACATCTTGTGAATTCTTGTGTTTGAACTCAACTGTTGAGCTTCTTTGACTGGTAATTCCAATGGAGACAGCAACTTTCAAACCTTTCTTTAAAGTCAGGTTGCTTTCAATTAATAAGCACTTTTGAATAGCCTTGCTTCTTAATCCACAGACTAATCTATCTCTGATGGTTTTGGTCAATGATGCGCGATTAAATCACTCGGGAGGCTAGATTGTACCCGGGAAATAAAGGCTTTTATTACTAATAAGAATGGAGCACACTATATACAATACAATCCCAAACTAAAGGGTCACCAGGCAGTGCAGTGACCTTTATACTCCTCCAGGTAGGCGGAGCCAACTGGAGTGTACCACAGAACAATATCAACAGGTAGAACAGCCCCAACCCTAATCCCAACAGTGACAACAGTAACATATCTACAAATACCCATAGTGCTGACCATCTATGGTTCAGTACTCATAGTGGTAACCAACTATGGTTCACCACATTCACCCCTCCTTTAAAACAAAGGCCGGCGGGGCAAAAAAAAACCAGAACAACTGTTCATATATTCACAAGTTCAGTCGTATTGGAGGACCGCACCGTCTCTGCGACCTCCTCAACACTGGCGGTAACGCCGGTTCTGGTGACCGTGGTGACCTTCTCTCCAAGGCGGTGTCCAGTGACTCCTCCAGTTCCTCATGGACGGGTGGACTACGAGGTGGCGACAATCTACTGGACTCGAGCACGCCTCGAGGTGGCGACAATCTCCTGGACTCAGGCAAGCTGTACGCAGGAGTAAGAGGATTAAGTGGTGGGCCCGATACTGCCCGCGCCGTGTCAGGAGGGGAGATAAAGGTCAAGGGGTCCCTAACTAGGGGTGTGGGAGCGACTGGGGTTTCCCAGTCCCCTGCAGGCGCCAGATCTCTAATAGAGACCGTGTCCTCTCGCCCGTCAGGATATGCCACATAGGCATATTGAGGGTTGGCGTGGAGGAGATGGACCTGTTCAACCAAAGGGTCGGACTTGCGGGTCCTAACATGCCGCCGCAGGAGGACGGGTCCTGAGTACATCAACCAAGACGGCAATGAGGTCCCAGAGGAAGACTTCCTAGGGAAGGAAAACATCCTCTCATGTGGAGTAGCGTTGGTTGCCGTACACAGGAGGGAACGGATGGAATGGAGCGCATCAGAGAGTACCTCTTGCCAACGGGAGACTGGAAGACCTTTAGACCTCAACGCCAGTAAGACAGCCTTCCAGACTGTAGCATTTTCTCGTTCAACCTGTCCGTTACCCCTGGGGTTGTAACTCGTAGTTCTACTTGAGGCAATCCCTTTTGAGAGCAGGTATTGCCTCAAGTCGTCACTCATAAATGACGAGCCCCTATCACTGTGGATATAGCTGGGGTAACCGAACAGGGTGAAAAGATCCCGTAATGCTTTGATAACCGTGGCAGCGGTCCATGTCTGAACAGGGAATGACAAAAGGGAATCGTGAGTACTCGTCAATCACGTTGAGGAAGTACACGTTCCGATCTGTCGAAGGGAGGGGGCCCTTGAAGTCCACACTCAGTCTTTCAAAAGGGCGAGTGGCCTTAATGAGGTGTGCCCTGTCAGGTCCGTAGAAGTGCGGTTTGCATTCAGCACATACCTGGCAGCTTCGGGTTATGGACCTGACATCATCCACTGAGTAGGGTAGATTCCGGGCCTTTACGAAATGGAAGAGCCGAGTGATCCCCGGATGGCAGAGATCATTGTGGAGGGCCTGTAATCGATTCTCCTGCACACTTGCACATGTTCCACGCGACAGGGCGTCTGAGGGCTCATTGAGTTTCCCCGGACGGTACATGATATCATAGTTGTAGGTGGAGAGTTCGATTCTCCACCTCAAGATTTTATCATTTTTGATCTTACCCCGTAACGTGTTGTTGAACATGAACGCCACGGACCGCTGGTCCGTGAGCAGGGTGAATCGTTTTCCCGCCAAGTAATGGCGCCAATGCCGAACGGCCTCCACAATGGCGTGGGCCTCTTTTTCCACCGTGGAGTGCCGAATTTCAGGGCCTTGGAGGGTGCGAGAGAAAAAGGCGACGGGCCTGCCCGCCTGGTTAAGTGTGGCGGCCAGGGCGAAATCAGATGCATCACTCTCCACCTGAAAGGGGATGGACTCATCAACAGCGTGCATCGTGGCTTTCGCGATGTCGGCTTTTATCCCTTCAAAGGCTAAGCGAGCCTCTGCTGCTAGGGGAAAAGAGGTAGACTTGATGAGCGGACAGGCTTTGTCCGCATAATTGGGAACCCACTGTGCATAGTATGAAAAGAAACCTAAGCATCTTCTCAGTGCTTTGATGCTAGTGGGCAGGGGAAGTTCAAGGAGGGGACGCATACGGTCTGGATCAGGGCCAAGGACCCCGTTTTCCACCACGTATCCAAGAATTGCTAGGCGGCGCTTGCTAAATACGCACTTCTCCCTGTTGTAGGTCAGATTCAGGCGAGACGCAGTGCGTAAAAATCTAAGGAGGTTGGCATCATGGTCCTGCTGGTCATGGCCGCAGATAGTGACGTTATCCAGGTACGGGAAGGTAGCCCGCAGCCCGTTCTGGTCCACCATTCGGTCCATTGCACGCTGGAAGACCGAGACCCCATTCGTGACGCCAAAGGGAACCCTTAAAAAGTGGTAAAGACGACCATCCGCCTCAAGGGCCGTGTATTTTCGGTCCTCTGGGCGAATGGGGAGCTGGTGGTAAGCTGACTTCAAGTCAATGGTGGAGAACACCCGGTACTGCGCAATCTGGTTGACCATGTCAGATATGCGCGGGAGAGGATATGCATCCAGCTGCGTGTATCTATTAATGGTCTGACTATAGTCTATGACCATCCGGGGTTTGTTTCCAGTTTTAACCACCACGACTTGCGCTCTCCATGGACTAGTGCTAGGTTGAATGATCCCTTCCCTGAGGAGCCTCTGAACTTCAGATCGAATAAAGATCCGATCCTCAGCGCTGTAACGCCTGCTCTTGGTTGCGATGGGCTTGTAGCCTGGCACGAGATTCTCGAATAAGGATGGCGGGGTGATTCTGAGTGTCGAGAGGCTACACGTGGAGCACGCTGGGCAATTTGGAGGCTGCTGTGCTCCCACTGAAAGTGGAGGGAGTGGCCCATCGTACTGCAGGGTTACACTCCTCAGGTGGACCATAAAATCTAGTCCCAGGAGTATCGGAGCGCAAAGGTGTGGTAACACGAGGAGCCTGAAGTTCTCGTAAACTGTGCCCCGCACCGTTAGGTTGACCACGCAGCTCCCTAGCACGGTAACAGACCGGGGCCTTGACGCCATCGAAATTGTCTGTCTGACAGTCCGTACTCGGAGACCGCACCGTTTCACGGTGTCAGGGTGAATGAAACTCTCCGTGCTCCCGCTGTCAAACAAACAATGAATTTGGCATCCATTTACCTCAATGCCCATCATGGACTTGTCGGGTCTGTGAGGCTTGGCCTGGTCCAGGATGATTGATGCCACCGTTGGGTCTTGAGTGCAGGCAGCTGAGATGGTTGATGATGATGACCCCTGCTGGTCGTCTGCGGTCGGTGCCAACCAAAATGGCTGCGCCCATGGATCGCACGTGGTCGGTGGCGCTAAAAGTGGCGGCCCCTGCAGGTCGCACGTGTCTTGCGTCTCCGTCGTCAGGAATGGCGGCGCTCTGGAATCGCACGTGGTGGAAGACCTCGAAGAAGCTGGAGACAAGGAGACAGGCTCTGGAGAATCACACGCCGCGCTGCTATGCTTGGAGGGTGGTTTGTTCCTGCAGACTTTGGCATAGTGCCCTTTCTTCCCACACACGGAGCAAAATACCGTTCTGGCTGGACATCGTTGCCGAGGGTGCTTCGCCAATCCACAGAAATAGCACCGTGGGCCTCCTGGAGCTGCCGCCGTCGTCAGGTCCGAGGTTGAAAGCACAATCGCGCAGTTTTTCGGAGCCGCTGGGTAAAGTTGAGTTGGTGGCTGTACTTGCCACGATGTTCCCACGTGGTCGGTGGGGTATTTTTCTAGACTTCTGGAGGCCGTTTCCATTGTGTCACCCAATTCTACCGTCTTAGCGAGGTCTAGTTTACCTTGCTCTCGCAGCCGAAGGCGAATATACGATGAGCCGATTCCCGCCACGAACACATCTCGGATCAAGTCGTTCATATACTGGGCCGCCGACACTGGCTTGCAGTTGCAGGCTCTGGCTAGCTGCTGAAGTTCGCGCAGGTACTGTCCTGTCGTTTCGCCAGGCTGCCGCCGTCGAGTGGCTAGAAGGTGTCGAGCATGGATCTCGTTTGGCGGTTTGTTGTACAGTTTCTTAAGTAGTTCGATGGCCCCCCCTTTGTAGTCTTGGGCATCACGGATTGTTGCATACACAGTGTCGCTTACCCTTGCGTGGAGGACCCGCAGTCTATCGGCGTCGTTTTGAATGGCTGTTGAGGCATCGATGTAGTCTTGAAAACACTTTAACCAATGGTCGAAAGTGTTCGACGCTCCTGCCGCACGTGGATCTAAAGTAAGCCGATCGGGTTTCAACATTTGCTCCATGGTTTTTTTTTAACCAAAATTTTGTTCGTAATAAAATTGATGCGCGATTAAATCACTCGGGAGGCTAGATTGTACCCGGGAAATAAAGGCTTTTATTACTAACAAGAATGGAGCACACTATATACAATACAATCCCAGACTAAAGGGTCACCAGGCAGTGCAGTGACCTTTATACTTCTCCAGGTAGGCGGAGCCAACTGGAGCGTACCACAGAACAATATCAACAGGTAGAACAGCCCAACCCTAACCCCAACAGTGACAACAGTAACATATGTACAAATACCCATAGTGCTGACCATCTATGGTTCAGTACTCATAGTGGTAACCATCTATGGTTCACCACAGTCAATACATGCCAACATTTGTAGTGTTCAGTTAGTCATTCACAGGTCGCTACAAAGTGTGCAATTGTAATGTCGTAACTATGTTAGGCGTTGTGGGTTTTATACAAGCAGAAAAAGATGTGGTGTACGCACATAGATTCAAATTAACACCAACAGATATATTTTAGGAGCTGTGGCCCATACAGAGTAGAAAATGAAACTAAACTGGAACTTGTAAAACATCTCAATGACGCCACCATCAAATCACGTGACTGGCTCTTAAAGCAATCATGCAACCACGAAATATATCACATCCCTCCCCCTTTACTTCTGTGGCCATGACAAATGACTATGATGTTATACATAGGATCAATAATACTCTAGACACAGCACTGTGCACCATTAATCATTCTATACAGTCAATAAGAGGATGTCTGTTCCTCTTCGGCTGCATTTGACATTCTGGAATTTGGCTGTCCTTGACCCACAAGTATGATTTGGAACTTCAATAGACACTTCTTCTCTTGGAAGGGATTCTGCATCATTCTCACTGGATAATGGAAGCAGCGGCACAATCATCAGACAACTCAGATTCAACTAAGTCTTCAGTAGTAGAGTTCAAAACACCAGGGACTAAAGAAGTTAGTGCTTCTGGAGAAGTCCAAAGATGTGCGGGTTAGGTTGATTGGCCAGGTTAAAAATTGCCCCTTAGAGTCCTGAGCTGCGTAGGTTGGAGGGATTAGCGGGTAAATATGTGGGGGTAGGGCCTGGGTGGGATGGTGGTCGGTGCAGACTCAATGGGCCGAATGGCCTCCTTCTGCACTGAAGGGTTTCTATGATTCTGAAAAATCATTTTGAGATGACAAAAAAATTGGTCAGCAAAGCTTCTCAAACTAATTTATGTTTGGTTTGAACTGTGTAAGAAATTGGACCTGATTTTGCTAAAACTATGGCTGGTTCCCATTTCTCTACCTCAAATCAATTTACACCCATTCAAATAATAATCTACCTCCCTATTATTGCTACTGAAGTGGATAACCTCACATTTATCCACATTATACTGCATCTACCATGCACATACCCACTCACTCAGCCTGTCCAAATCACGCTGAAGCATCTCTGCATCCTCCTCACAGCTCACCCTCCCACCCAACTTTGTATCATCTGCAAATTTGGAGATAACACATTTAGTTTTCTCTTCCAGATCATTAACATATAATGTGCACAGTTGGGGTCCCGGCACAGATCCCTGAAGTATCCCACTAGTCACTGCCTTCCAATTGGAAAAAAGACCCATTTATGCTAACTCTTTGCCTCCTGTCTTACCAACCAGCTTTCTATCCATCTCAAGACGTTGTCTGCAATCCCATGTGCTTTATCTGTACAGGTGGACTTTGGTCAAAACAATTCTAAGTGCCGAATTTGCGTAAAAACTGGAGTAAATCCCGTTGCTTTTTTCAGCAGGAGTTTCAAAATGAATCTCCCACTCTTGCATCACAGAGTGCACTAGAGTGAAGCTGAGGGTGGGCACTAATCGCGCTGGAGAGGCTGGCAGCATAGCGCTGAGCGGGCACTGTGCATGGACTGATCTGCCAACACTGAGATCGGCACATGCACACTCGCCCCGCACTGCCGGCCACCCGATCGCTGGCCAGCCCCGTGACCCCCCGCATGGCCGGCTGTGCGACCCCACCACAGCTCGATCGCTGGCCTCCTGGATGTGTCCGGGCCAGCCCCAACCTCTCCCATCCCTGGCCCATCTTGATGTCCCCCCTCCCCCCCCGAGCTGGGAGATTCGCCCCCTACATAGTAATCTGTTATGTGAGACCTTTTCGAAAGCCTCCTGAAAGTCTAAATACCCACATCCACTGGTTCTCATTGGTCAACTCTACTAGTTACGTAGTTGTAGAATCATAATCATAGAGGCACACAGTACAGAAAGGCCCTTCGTCCCATTGAGTCCGCACCGACAATAATGACCGCCTAAAGTCACGTTAAATCCCATTTTCCTGCACTTGTCCCATATCCTTGAATGTTATGAAGTTTCAAGTGCTCATCCAAAATATTTTTTGAGGTTATAAGGTTTGCAGCAGCCTCCACTACCTTCCCAGGCAGATTCTCACCACCCTCTGGGTGAAAAAGTTTTTTCTCAAATCCCCTCTGAATTTTGTGCCCCTAACCCTAAAACTATGCTCTAAAGAAAACAATCCAAGCCTATCCAGTCTCTCCTTATAGCTCAAATGCTCCGTCCCGGGCAACATCCAGGTGAATCTCCTCTGTACCCCCTCCACTACAATCACATCCTTCCTATAGTGAGGTGACCAGTACTGCACACAGTACTCCAGCTGTGGCCTAACCAACACTCTGTACAACTCCAACATGACCATGAAAACAGCAGAACAGCATTAGTTCAGATTAAAACCAACATTCTAGACATTAGAAACAATTAGACTGTTGAAGCAACAGTGCAGAATGCCGGTAGACAGAACGGCTCCGAATGCATAAAAACTGCTATAACAGATCCTGCACAAGAAAATGGCTGAAGTGCATTTCTTAAAGGCACAGTATCATCACATAATACTTCCATCTGTCAATCCACATCTTTAACTCATCAGTCTTACCTATTACACTCCTAGCATTAAAGTAAAGACCATCCATCCTTGCTATACTCTCTTAACACACAACACAGCTGAACTCACTCTGATTTGCTTCCTTTACTGCAGCATGATGTCTCTCTATTTCACCAATATTCTGTCCCCTCCCCCTGCCAGACTGGTTTAAACTCCTCCCAGCAGGAAACCTATCCACAAGGATGTTGGCCCCAACCTGGTTCAGGTGCAGACCATCACGTTTGTACGTGTCCCACCTTCCCCAGAAACGGTCCCAGTGATCCAGGAATCTAAAACCCTCCTTCTTGCACCAACTCTTAAGCCACACTTTCATCTGTCCAATTTTCCGGTTTCTATACTCCCGAGCACGTGGCATCTGGAGTAATCCAGAGATTGCAACCATCGAGGTTCTGTTTTTTAATCTGCTTCCCAGCTCTCTGAGTTCTTGATGCAAGACCTCATTCCTCACGTTGCCCATATCATTGGTACCAACATGTACCACGACCTCTAACTCAGCCACTCCCCCTTCAGGATGCTCTGCAGCCGTTCAGTGACATCCCTGACCCTGGCACCAGGGAGGCAACGCACTATCCTGGAGTCACGTCATCAGCTGCAGAAACTCCTGTCTGTTCCCCTGACTAATGAAACATCCTATTGCTCTTCCTTTCTCTCCCCCCACCCCCAGCTTCCCCCCCCCCCCCCCCACCCCGCCTCCCCCGGACAGTCAAGCCAATTGTGGTGCTAAAAGCTTGGCTCTGACTGCACTCCTCCCAGGTACTTGTACGCTCATCAGATCATAAGACCATAAGACATAGTAACAGAATTAGGCCACTCGGCCCGTCATGTCTGCTCTGCCATTCAATCATGGCTGATATTTTTCTCATCCCCATTCTCCTGCCTTTTCCCCATTACCCCTGATTCCCTTATTAATCAAGAACCTATCTATCTCTGTCTTAAAGACACTCAATGACCCGGCCTCCACAGCCTACTGCGGCAAAGAGTTCCACAGGTTCACCACTCTCTGGCTGAAGAAATTCCTCCTCATCTCTGTTTTAAAGGATCATCCCTTTAGCCTGAGGTTGTGTCCTCTGATTCTAGTTTTTCCTACTAGTGGAAACATCCTCTCCGTGTCCACTCTATCCAGGCCTCGCAATATCCTGTAAGTTTCAATAAGATCCCCCTCATCCTTCTAAACTCCAGCGAGTACAGACGCAGAGTCCTCAACCGTTCCTCATATGACAAGCTCTTCATTCTAGGGATCATTCTTGTGAACCTCCTCTGGACCCTTTCCAAGGCCAGCACATCCTTCCTTAGATACGGGGCCCAAACTGCTCACAATACTCCAAATGGGGTCTGACCACAGCTTTATACAGCCTCAGGAGTACATCCCTGCTCTTGTATTCTAGCCCTCAGCTTCCAAATTGGAATACTGATTAGTGAGTGGAACCTCAGGGGACTCCTGAACTACCTGCCTGTTCTTCCAGGACTGTCTGGTGGTCACCCATTCCCTTCTTTCCTCTAGTTCCATGAGCATCCTGAAAGAATTCCAAGCATGAATTCCCCTTTGTAAATCCATCCTGACTGTCTGATTATACCACTGACTTCCAAATGCTGAGCTATGAAATCCTTGATAATGGACTCTCGCCAGTACTGACATCATCTTAGAAGTTATTGGCTAGCTTACAGCACAATTGTTGACAACCTTCAACACTTTCCCGGGATATTGGGTAACTCAGGAGTGGTCATACCAAAAACATTTAGGTGCCAAACAACTGTGAAAATGGGAGAGAACTGCAGCCATATTTTCAATGAGAGAAAAAATTAAACCTTATCATGTATGTGGAGAGGATGTTTCCGCTAGTAGGAAAAACTAGAACCAGAGGGCGCAATCTCAGGCTAAAGGGACGATCCTTTAAAACAGAGATGAAGAGGAATTTCTTCAGCCAGAGAGTGATGAACCTGTGGAACGCTTAGAAAAAAAATGAGGCAAAGTGTGATTCTCACACTAGTAGGGAGAATGGATGGAGTTTTTTCATGCTGGGAAGTCACTGTTGACTGCTGGAGGGTGCTATTGCGCACGCACCATGATCTCCCACTGCATTATGCACAATGTACATAGTATACTGGGAGATTGTCACTCACCACTCCCCTGGACATTGCCTCCCCAATTGCACCCCAAATCGCAGCCCACCTGATTGCGGCTCTCCTTCAGGTCCTGCCCATCTGCTTAGGCCCTGCCCCCTCCACTTAGGCCCCATTCCTTGGCATTGCCCGGTGTCCAGTGGGCACTCCAGAGTGTCAGGGTGCCCGGATTGTCACACCTCTCGCGATCATGCCAGTTCGACAAGCTGATCGACCAGTGCGATGAGCCGGTAAGATCGCCCCTCAGAGTCTACTCATTGTAAACTCAGAATCTGCTGCCATTGTCTCCAAGGGTAGTTGCTTCCCACCTTCTCAGTGAAACAATCCTTGCCTTCATTGGCTCTCTCACAATCAAACCACTCAGGCTTACTGTCAGGTGGACTTCAGAACAGGTCACATGATGCAGTGATAAAACAGAATGATCAGTGATATCTGAGAATAAAATGTGAAATTTACGTTTGCTGCAAAGGTTGGGAGCTGGAGATAATAAAGGGGACGGTGTGAACCTCACTCCACACGCCCTTTACACACAGTGATTATTAAAAATTAAACAGGGATCAAAGTTGGGGTCTTTTCTCATTTATTAATGTTATTGTTTTGAAGTGTCCTGACTTTTCCTCCATATTAATAAGTGATGCCTGTTCTGTTTGAGTGGAACCAATTAATGATAATTGCTTAGTTATAGACACAAAGGCACAGGCCTGGGGGAAGAAGAGACAGATTTAAAGTGTCAATCACAAAGAACTGAGATTAAGAGGATTCAGTTTAAAACCAGGAATTCATTAACTGATTCAGCTAGCTTGCGTTGGATGTTTTGCACTAACTACTGCCATCCAAGGCCCTAAAGTCATGACGCATTATAGCTAAGGGGTCTGGATCAAGATCATAAAGCTGTTAGGGTGGAACCTCCGACTCTCAGGTTTAGATATTTGATTGCTTAAGACCTGCCAGCATGATCATGCTTCTCCCTCACATCCATTTCATATTAGAAGCAGCTCGGTGTAACAGAGTGAATCATGCTGCATCTCTCTGTTATCACACGTTGTGTCAAGTTCCGAGCTGATGCCTGGAGTCATCCCCATCCTTGATGTTGTGAAAGCTCTGCTGCTTCATGCTGTATGTTTGAAGTTCTGCTTCCAGACCCTCTGGAAGTATTTGCCTCACATCTCTTTTCATAATCGCTATTTTGTAATTTTGGTTCTTGTTTCTGCTGTCAGAGTGTTGTTTAGTGTTGAGGAAATGTTGATGTGAAATATCACATAGCTCCATTTGAAATTGCAGTGAGGGGGGTGGTTCAAACCGATTCCAGTCTCACACACGGGGAAGGTCAGTGGATTCCTCACAAAGGCACAGACACCGACTCTTGACCACCACAACAATGTTTCTATAAATTTCCTTCGGCCAGTGTTGGTCTTGCGAGTTAGGCCAATGTTTATTTCTATTTCTAACTGCCCTTGAGAAGTTGCCCTTCTGCAACCGCTGCAGTCCATGTGGTGTAGGTACACCCACAGTGCTGTTAGGGAGGGAGCTTCAGGGTTTTGATCCAGTGACAGTGAAGGAACGGCGTTTTATTTTCAAGTCAGGATGGTGAGTGACTTGGAAGGAATCTTGCATGTGGTGGTGTTCCCATGTGTCTGTTGGAAGAGGTCATTGGTAGGTGCTGACTGAGGAGTCTTGGTGAGGTCCTGCAGTGCATCTTGTAGATGCTACACACTGCTGCCACTGATGAGTTGTTAATTGACGGTAGTGGACCAAGGTAGAATCCCAGGCTAGCCACACGGACCCCCGCTGACTATGGCAAGGTCTGCAAGATATAACAGACTGCAAGATGAAGGCAGTTAAAATCGCCGGCTTCACGGTAGCACAGTAGCACACAGGGCGGCCCGGTAGCACAGTGGTTAGCACTGCTGCTTCACAGCTCCAGGGACCTGGGTTCGATTCCCGGCTTGGGTCACTGTCTGTGTGGAGTTTGCACATTCTCCTCGTGTCTGCGTGGGTTTCCTCCGGGTGCTCCGGTTTCCTCCCACAGTCCAAAGATGTGCGGGTTAGGTTGATTGGCCATGCTAAAAAAAATTGCCCCTTAGTGTCCTGGGATGCGCAGATTCGAGGGATTAGCGGGTAAAATATGTAGGGTTATGGGGGTAGGGTCTGGGTGGGATTGTGGTCGGTGCAGACTCAATGGGCCGAATGGCCTCTTTCTGTACTGTAGGGTTTCTATGTTTCTAATGCACCCCTCCCCGATGAGCTCAATGCATTCTATGTTCCTTTTGAGCAAGAGGTCAGTGAGAGCATGTCCTCCATCCCGGTAGCCTCGGACGAACTTGTATCAAAGGTCACCATTGCTGATTTCAGAGCAGCCTTCTCAAAAGTCAACCCACAGAAAGCGACTGGCCTGGATGGGGTACCTGGACGTGCACTCAGATCCTGCGTGGACCTGTTGGTTGGAGTATTCGCAGACATCTTCAACTCTCTTTACAACAATCTGAGGTCCCGATCTGCTCCAAGAAGATGACCATCATTCCAGTATCAAAGAAAAGCTGGACTGCGTGCCTTAATGACTATCGGCTGGTGGCTCTGACATCCATCATTATGAAGTTCTTTGAAAGGTTAGTCATGGTACAAATCAATTCCAGCCTCCCAGATTCCCTGGATCCACTACAGTTCACCTACCGCTGCAACAGGTCCACAGCAGACGCCATCTCCCTGGCCCTACACTCAAGCCTGGAACACCTAGATAACAAGATTTGGATAGACAGGGACTTATTAGGGAGAGTCAACATGGCTTTGTGCGTGGTAGGTCATGTTTGACCAATCTATTAGAGTTTTTCGAGGAGGTTACCAGGAAAGTGGATGAAGGGAAGGCGGTGGATGTTGTCTACCTGGATTTCAGCAAGGCCTTTGACAAGGTCCCTCATGGGAGGTTAGTTAGGAAGGTTCAGTCGCTAGGTATACATGGGGAGGTAGTAAATTGGATTAGACACTGGCTCAATGGAAGAAGCCAGAGAGTGGTTGTGGAGGATTGCTTCTCTGAGTGGAGGCCTGTGACTAGTGGTGTGCCGCAGGGATCGGTGTTGGGTCCATTGTTGTTTGTCATCTATATCAATGATCTGGATGATAATGTGATAAATTGGATCAGCAAGTTTGCTGATGATACAAAGATTGGAGGTGTAGTGGACAGTGAGGAAGGTTTTCAAAGCTTGCAGAGGGATTTGGACCAACTAGAAAAATGGGCTGAAAAATGGCAAATGGAATTTAACGCAGACAAGTGTGAGATATTGCACTTTGGAAGGACAAACCAAAGAAGAACGTACAGGGTAAATGGTAGGACTCTGAAGAGTGCAGTTGAACAGAGGGATCTGGGAATACAGGTACAGAATTCCCTAAAAGTGACGTCACAGGTGGATAGGGTCGTAAAGAGTGCCTTTGGTACATTGGCCTTTATAAATCGGAGTATCGAGTATAAAAGTTGGAGTGTTATGGTAAGGTTATATAAGGCATTAGTGAGGCCAGATTTGGAGTATTGTGTACAGTTTTGGTCACCTAGTTACAGGAAGGATGTAAATAAGATTGAAAGAGTGCAGAGAAGGTTCACAAGGATGTTGCCGGGACTTGAGAAGCTGAGTTACAGAGAGAGATTGAATAGGTTGGGACTTTATTCCCTGGAGCGTAGAAGATTGAGGGGAGATTTGATAGAGGTGTATAAGATTTTGATGGGTATAGATAGAGTGAATGCAAGCAGGCTTTTTCCGCTGAGGCTAGGGGAGAAAAAAACCAGAGGGCATGGGTTAAGGGTGAAAGGAGAAAAGTTTAAAGGGAATATTAGGGGGGGCTTCTTCACGCAGAGAGTGGTGGGAGTGTGGAATGAGCTGCCGGATAAAGTGGTAAATGCGGGGTCACTTTTAACATTTAAGAAAAACTTGGACGGGTTCATGGATGAGAGCGGTGTGGAGGGATATGGTCCAAGTGCAGGTCAGTGGGACTAGGCATAAAATGGTTCGGCACAGACAAGAAGGGCCAAAAGGCCTGTTTCTGAGCTGTAATTTTCTATGGTTCTATGGTTCTAAGAACACCTATGTCAAACTCCTATTTATAGACTACAGTTCAGCCTTTAACACCATTATTCCTACAAGACTCATCTCCAAACTCCATGGCCTGGGGCTCGGCACCTCCCTCTGTGACTGGATCCTAGACTTCCTAACCCACAAACCACAATCAGTAAGGATAGGCAACAACACCTCCTCCACGATCATCTTCAACACCGGTGCCCACAAGGCTGTGTTCTCAGCCCCCTACTATACTCCTTATACACCTCTGACAGTGTGGCCAAATTCCCCTCCAATTCGATTTTCATGTTTGCTGATGATCTCAAACAATGATGAGACAGAGTACAGGAATGAGATCGAGAATCTGGTGAACTGGTGCGGCAACAATAATCTCTCCCTCAATGTCAACAAAATGAAAGAGATTGTCATCGACTTCAGGAAGCGTAAAGGAGAACATGCCCCTGTCTACATTAATGGGGACGAAGTAGAAATGATTGAGAGCTTCAAGTTTTTAGGTGTCCAGATCACCAACAACATGTCCTGGCACCTCAATGTAGATGCTATAGTTAAGAAAGCCCACTTAATGCCTCTACTTTTTCAAGAGACTAAGAACATTTGGCATGTCCGCTACGACTTTCACCAACTAAGCTGTCTGCATGTGATGCCCACCTGTAAGGCATTTTGAGTTCCTGGATTTGATAAGAGGACGGCACCTCTATCGTCATCATGTCAATGTTTTCCTCACAATCCGCTGAGTCTGTGGTGGGTAAGAAGGCTTTGGAAAGAGCATCAGCCAAGCACAGCTCCTTGTAGATGATGCTGAGGTTGTAGCGTTGTAGCTTTAGCATCATGCACTGCAGCTGTGTGTGCAGAGATATTTTTAGAATAGTTCTGAGTGTCTGCTGTTCCATTTCAGCATTTACAGGACAACCATTGATGAAATCATGAAATTTCTGATGGGTGAAGACTAGAGTGAGGAGTTCCTTTTTGATCTGAGCATAACCAAAGAACAAAGAACAGTACAGCACAGGAAACAGGCCCTTCGGCCCTCCAAGCCTGTGCCGCTCCTTGGTCCAACTAGACCAATCGTTTGTATCCCTCCATTCCCAGGCTGCTCATGTGACTATCCAGGTAAGTCTTAAACGATGTCAGCGTGCCTGCCTCCACCACCCTACTTGGCTGCGCATTCCAGGCCCCCACCACTCTCTGTGTAAAAAACATCCCTCTGATATCTGAGTTATACCTCGCCCCTCTCAACTTGAGCCCGTGACCCCTCGTGAACGTCACTTCTGATCTGGGAAAAAGCTTCCCACCGTTCACCCTATCTATCCCCTTCATAATCTTGTACACCTCTATTAGATCTCCCCTCATTCTCCATCTTTCCAGGGAGAACAACCCCAGTTTACCCAATCTCTCCTCATAGCTAAGACCCTCCATACCAGGCAACATCCTGGTAAACCTTCTCTGCACTCTCTCTAACGCCTCCACGTCCTTCTGGTAGTGCGGCGACCAGAACTGGATGCAGTACTCCAAATGTGGCCTAACCAGTGTTCTATACAGCTGCATCATCAGACTCCAGCTTTTATACTATACCCCGCCCTATAAAGGCAAGTATACCATATGCCTTCTTCACCACCTTCTCCACCTGTGTTGCCACCTTCAAGGATTTGTGGACTTGCACACCTAGGTCCCTCTGTGTTTCTATACTCCTGATGACTCTGCCATTTATTGTATAACTCCTCCCTACATTATTTCTTCCAAAATGCATCACTTCGCATTTATCCGGATTAAACTCCATCTGCCACCTCTCCGCCCAATTTTCCAGCCTATCTATATCCTGCTGTATTGCCCGACAATGCTCTTCGCTATCCGCAAGTCCAGCCATCTTCGTGTCATCCGCAAACTTGCTGATTACACCAGTTACACCTTCTTCCAAATCATTTATATATATCACAAATAGCAGAGGTCCCAGTACAGAGCCCTGCGGAACACCACTGGTCACAGACCTCCAGCCGGAAAAAGACCCTCCGACCACTATCCTCTGTCTCCTATGGCCAAGCCAGTTCTCCACCCATCTAGCCACTTCTCCTTGTATCCCATGTCCGTGTCAGTGAGGGCTCTTGAAGCAAAGGCTATTGGTCTGTCATTCTAGATGCAGACTGCACCAAGTCCGTGCTGGGAGGAGTCTGCTGACAGGAGTACGGGTGCTCGGATGTTAATGTAGCGCCAGCGGGGCTGAGAGTGTCTGTTTGAGTCTGTTGAAGATCACTGGGTGGTCTTCCTGCCAACTCAATTCGACATCCTGGTGGAGGGACTGATGAGAGGTCCAATGACTTCACTCTAACAAGGAATGAACTTCGATAGAGAATTTGTCAATCTAAGGAAACACTGTAAATTGTGCTTGTCATGATGTGGAGATACCGGCATTGGACTGGGGTAAACACAGTAAGAAGTCTAACAACACCAGGTTAAAGTCCAACAGGTTTATTTGGTAGCAAAAGCCACTTTTGTGGCTTTTGCTACCAAGTGGCTTTTGCTACCAAATAAACCTGTTGGACTTTAACCTGGTGTTGTTAGACTTCTAATTGTGCTTGTCCACAGGGTTGGCCATCTATTGTATAGCCGCTGTCTTGTCTGGATCGGGCTTCACAGCATTGGCTGTAAATAAATGACCCACGGGGAAACTGGTTAACCCTGAATCTGCATTTCTCAGGGTTCAGTTTTTGCCGTATAGTCTGATTCTGTCAAGGTGAAAATCTGCACTGCGACCCCAAACCAGAATGTCATTGACGATGATTTCACAGGGTTGACGTGCAAAGAGTTGTGCCATGCACCATTGGAAAATCTCACTGCCAGTGGAGGTCCCATAGGGAACACAGAGGAAATGGTATCTGGCATCAGAGACATGAATGTGGTTTGTTTTGAAGATTTGTCACCTAATGGGATCTGCCAGAACCCACAATTCTCATCGGGAATGCTGAACACTTTGGCATTTGCCATTTCTGCTATCACCCATTCCACTGTCTTCATAGGGGGATGAGGTCTGAGCAGCTCCTTGTTCAAGCTCACTGGGTCAATACATATCCTGACCATGTTGTCTTCCTTTACTGCAGCCACCATTGCTGAAACCCATTCTGTGGCCTCGTCAATAGGAGTTCTGACTCTGAGTGAATCATCCGATGCAGCTCATTAACTACTTTCTGCTTCATGGTTACTGGTACTCTTCCCGGAGCACAGACTGTTGGTGGAAGCCAATCATCGAGTCTCATGTGTTATACACTTACCAATGACATTGCAGTTGAAGAGGCCTCTATATTCTATCATCTCAGGAGCCTGGTGTTGCAGAGTGTGTCCACCTGGATGAAGATGCTTTAACCCCTATGTGATGCTGTCCCAAAGACCCACTAATGGTTTTACATTCTGGTTGACAGTGTGAAAACTGAAACTGTCCTGTGTGGGTTGGAGAGTGACCACACCATCCATGTGGAGAGTCTGCCTGCCATACGCCTCAAGGTCTACCTAGATATGGAGTCTGGTACCGCACATGAGCCTAGTTCCTGTAGCATTCGGCTGGGCAATATGTTATACTTTGTCCCAGTGTTATCATGTTGAGGATGGTAAAGCTCTCACTCGTCCTTTTCTGTGATGGTGTCGATATTCCTGGGAGTGTTGTTAGAGGCTCAGTGGTTTCACTGCTTGAGCTCCTTATTCATTCACCTTGAGTTCAATGCGATGTCATTGACTCGATGATTCACTCCTAACCTCGGAGGAGTGACCAGCTGCTACAACATGGCTGGTGGCAGAGGGAGGCTGCTGTGGTGCTGAGCTGCGGCATTTTGCAAAATGATTCCACTTGCCCCATTTATTTAAGCATTTAACACAGGCTGTTCTGTTCAGAGAGTGATGGCCACCGCAGTGGGGACAGGGCGTGATTTGTATCACAAAAACTTCCAGTTCCACCTCAAATTGCAGCTGCTGTTTTCAGGCTGTTTGTCTAACATGCAGACACTATTGACTGTTTGTAGTGTTAAATCTTTCTCTCGCAGCAGCTGTGGATGGACAAGATCACCGTGGGTGCCACAAACTATTCGATCCCTAACTAACTCATCAGTAAGGCTGCCAAATGCACATTTCTTTGCTAAGATTTTCAAGGTAGCCGCATCAGATTGCATTAATTCACCTGCTCTTTAATTTGCTGAATTCCGCACATGTCTGTCGAGTATTGTAATCCTCAGCAGAAGGTAAATATTCTCAAACAGTTTCCAGTGGAGCACAGAGCGCTCTGTACAAATTGTTAAACAGGCTCTTGTTAAGTGAAGCTTTGAAACAAAGTGGAAACACATCATTTGTCATTAAATCACTAACTGGCTTTTCTTTGTTTATTTATCCTAACACCCCCTCGCACCACACTCGGCAAAACTCCAGCTGAATGGTTTCTTATAACTCACCTGAGAACAAGGTTTCCTTTGCTGCAGCCACACTTAACACAGTCAATAGAAGAGAAACATCCCAGGCTGAAAGGGTCAGAATAAAGGTAGAATGAGATAAACAAGCCCGAGGTTGAACCAGGTTAATGTTGAAAGAGCTTCAGCTTAAGTGGCAACCAGGAAGACTCATGAAAGTAAGTGGGCCTGGCACAAATTTTACCACAAAGTTTGGGAGTGGAGAGGTTGAGTTTGTACACATAAATCATGTTTACCTTCAGAGGTTCACAAAGAAGAAGGAAGTTAGGAAGAATCAAATGAGTCTGACGAGTTTGATATGAGTAGAGTACCAATAGCTATAACCAAAAGAGAAAACGCTGGAAAACCTGAACAGCATCCTATAAGGAGAGAAAAGAGCTGATGCCTCAAGTCCAGATGACCCTTTGTCAAAGCTTTGTTATAATAGTTACCCTGACAAAGGTCATGCCAGAAACCAGTTAGGATTTGAGTTCGAGTCAGACACGTGTATCTGCTGAATTGAAAATTCAATTGAAAGTCAATGTCAAATCAATCTTTGTTGGAGAAAACCTCTCCTCAGACTCGGGCTCAGATAGATCCGTGTCCTTCCTAAAGTTCTGAGATTTTGATTCAAGAAAAGGGGTATTCTCTTAGGGACAGGAAGCTGGTGGTTGAGTTGGATTTGTAAATAAATGAAAAAAACAAATGCATATATGTTAACGTTATACTTTCTCATTAAGGAGTGATTAACACCCTCTTGGGTCCATGTATGTATGTAACTATAATCAAATTGGAATAAACTGGTTTCATTTGGTACTTGACACTCTCTTTTTATCCTGCAAAGATATTACACTTCTCATATAGCTCACTTATCGGTCAATGCTTTACAAACAGCTTGGCATCAATGACCCCTGTGAAAGGTTGTTATGCGTGACCAGTTTAATCAATATTTATATCGCTGTAGAATGTAACATGGAAAGAGACTTGTGCAGAACCTTCCAGGATGCTGCATGGCTGCTCTCTCCAAGTTCTTCCTCTTGGGGCAGGAGCCTGGTTCTCATGAACCTGGTCCTGCCTTGTGGGAATGAACATTGCTGTGGATCTGGCAGGCTTACCATTTTTGGTCCAACAGAGTCCTCTTTGTCTCCTGGGCGCCCGAGGGTTGGGTGTTCCCTTCTACCTCCCAATCTGTCTTTCCATCATTAAACCATGCAAATATTGTTTATTATCTTTGTGATCCAACCGGTTAGTCAGTTAATTGCTCAGTAATTGTTTCAGCATGTTCTCTGTGTTATCGATGGAATGCTTCTGTGTTTAAATAAACAGCTTCATAATAACAATCTATCATTCCACAGCCTAGCCAATGAATCAGAGAAGAAGCCTTGGATTGCAATATCTCAGCAGTTTCTTTGAAACATAGAAACTTAGAAAATCTACAGCACAAACAGGCCCTTCGGCCCCACAAGTTGTGCCGAACATATCCCTACCCTCTAGGCCAACCTATAACCCTCCATCCTATTGAGTCCCATGTACTCATCCAGGAGTCTCTTAAAAGTCCCTATTGAGTTTGCCTCCACCACCACTGACGGCAGCCGATTCCACTCGCCCACCACCCTCTGTGTGAAAAACTTCCCCCTAACATTTCCCCTGTACCTACCCCCCAGCACCTTAAACCCGTGTCCTCTCGTAGCAGCCATTTCCACCCTGGTAAAAAGCCTCTGAGAGTTGACCCGATCTATGCCTCTCAACATCTTATATACCTCTATTAGGTCTCCTCTCATCCTACGTCTCTCCAAGGAGAAAAGCCCGAGCTCCCTCAGCCTATCCTCATAAGGCATGCCACTCAATCCAGCCAACATCCTTGTAAATCTCCTCTGCACCCTTTCAATCTTTTCCACATCCTTCCTGTAATGAGGCGACCAGAACTGAGCACAGTACTCCAAGTGGGGTCTGACATTTTCTTTGTGTTTTCTCATGCTCTGGAACTCCAGTATATTTGGGTGAATGACATTTCATCCAGTTACATCAGTAGAGAGCGTGGAAATGCCAAAGAAATTCCCCAGCAGAATCATCAGTCATATTCAAATCAAATACTAAAAACCCATTTCACTCACTGAAACCTGCCCCTTGCTGCCTGAACGCATGCATTGAAACCTCTCTCAAAAACATGCCCCCAGCACCTCAACATTGCCATCCAATTCAATCTATCCAGTACTCTACCTTCCCCCAAAAACCTCCTCATCTTTTAACTTGTTATCACAACCCTCCCTCTAATACACAAACTCTCAACCAAAACCTGACTCACTTTCAAATCCCATACATTTCAGCACCATTCATACCCATCCCTCTAATATTGCCATTCCCTTTCAAAGTCAGTTATTCCCATCCTTTCTCACTCCCATCAAAGTCCATCCAGCTTATACCAATCCCATCAAAGGCCAATTAAATGTCCTAACAATTCCAACAAAGTCCATTCTTTAAGGACCAGGCCGGACAGTGAACTCAGATATGCAAATAACAGCAATTACAAAAATGGCGCAGTGATTAGGAAGGAGGCATGTGTCCATTACAGTGCGATAGAACAACTGAAGAGAATCAGAGAAGACAGTGAAATCACAAAGGAAAACAATGCTTTGTGGCCCCCACCTGACTGGGTAGGGCGACAGGAGCTGGAGAGTGTAATAGCAGATGAACAAATGTTATTTACAACATCTAAGATTGGGTCACTAATTGATGTAAATCAATCCAAGGATCAAGAGGGTCTGCGGATATTCCACTATCTGGTCCAGGGCTTGAAATGTCTAGTTTTCAGTCTCATAGTTCACACAGGGAGAATGGATTGTGGATGGACTGCACTGGGAAGAGATGGGAGGGCTTAAATTGATTTGGACTCGATGTCTGTTGCAGCAACTAGCACTGTCTTGTGGATTTTGAAATTTTTCAGTGCGAATATACGGCAATTTCACCTTGCTTACAATATTTGATTTCCTTTTATATTAAAATATTTATTTATTTATATTTATATATTAGTGTCACAAGTCACTGCAATGAAGTTACTGTGAAAATCCCCTAGTCGCCACACTCCAGCGCCTGTTCAGGTACACTGAGGGAGAATTTAGCATGACCAATGCACCTAACCAGTACGTCAATAAATATCATTGGATGATTAAAGCAAATACACCAGAACCATAAGTCACAAACAAACTCTCCCATCCTAAATCTCAAAGCCTATCCCAATCGAAAGCTAAATCTCGATGGATTCCGCTCACCGCCCCCTCCCCACTTGCTGCCAAAGCCCAGCCCCAAATGTTGGCAGCCTAACATTCCAGCAAAGCTTTAACCCGCACATGGATGACCAAAGAAATAAGGTCAAAATTGGAAAGAAAGAAAATGGCTTTAATTAAAGTACAAATAAAGTTAAAAATAGGAAACAATAAAATTAAATTCATGTAGAATTTTAATAAAGTTTGTATTTCTAAAGGCATGCAAAAGTAACAAAAAAATCAAAGAACAAAGAACAATACAGCACAGGAACAGGCCCTTCGGCCCTCCAAGCCCGCGCCGCTCCCTGGTCCAAACTAGACCATTCTTTTGTATCCCTCCATTCCCACTCCGTTCATATGGCTGTCTAGATAAGTCTTAAATGTTCCCAGTGTGTCCGCCTCCACCACCTTGCCTGGCAGCGCATTCCAGGCCCCCAGGATAGGGATAGGGTCACACAGTAAACTCACAGGTAATGACAGAAAATAGAATTATCAATGCAGAAAGAGACCATTCAGCCCATCGAGTCTGCAATGACTATCTGATAGCACATCTTAAACAGGACCACCCTCCCCCCCACCTCGCGTGCCACATCTCTCCCTGCCCTATCCCCGTCACCCCATGCATTTACCATGACTAATCCATCTTAACTACACACCTTTGGGCAATTCGGGAAACACTGGATAATTGCAATATTTAATAGAGAAATTAACAAGACATAGTTTAAAAAATCAAGTCATTGAAGATAAATAGGAGGGAGATAATGGATAAGCTAAACTGGAGAGAATCTGCATACCTCCTTCTGTACTGTAGGGATCAGTGGTATGAAAGATAATGAACCCCAATGATCTATTAGAAAAACCACCCAGAAGCTGAAAAGTAATCTTTTTTCATGGGATGTGGCCATTGCTGCAATTGTAACAGATGATTTGGAGTTGGGGACCAAGTGTAGTGTGTCAAAACTCGCAGATGACACTAAGATGAGTGGCAGAGCAAAGTGTGCAGAGGACGCTGAAAGTCTGCAAAGGGATATAGATAGTCTAAGTGAGTGGGCGAGGGTCTGGCAGATGGAGTACAATGTTGGTAAATGTGAGATCGTCCATTTTGGTTTGAATTACTGCAAAATGGACTATTATTTAAATGGTAAAAGAATTGCAGCATGCTGCTGTGCAGAGGGACCTGGGCGTCCTTGTGCAGGAACCGCAAAAAGTTGGTTTGCAGGTGCAGCAGGTAATTGAGAAGGCAAATGGAATTTTGTCCTTCATTGCTGGAGGGATGGAATTTAAAAACAGGGAGGTTATGTTGCAGCTGTATAAGGTGCTGGTGAGGCCACACCTGGAGTACTGTGTACAGTTTTGATCCCTTACTTGAGAAAGGATATACTGGCACTGGAGGGGGTGCAGAGGAGATTCACTAGGTTGATTCCAGAGTTGAGAGGGTTGGCTTATGAGGAGAGACTGAGTAGACTGGGGCTATACTCATTGGAAATCAGAAGAATGAGGGGAGATCTTATAGAAACATATAAGATTATGAAGGGAATAGATAAGATAGAAGCAGGGAGGTTGTTTCCACTGGCGAGTGAAACTAGAACTAGGGGGCATGGCCTCAAAATAAGGGGGAGCAGATTTAGGACAGAGTTGAGGAAGAACTTCTTTACCCAAAGGGTTGTGAATCTGTGGAATCTCCTGTCCAGTGAAGCAGTTGAGACTACCTCATTGAATGTTTTTTAGGCAAGGATAGATAGATTTGTGAACAGTAAAGGAATTAAGGGTTATGGTGAGCATTTATTTATTTATTGAGTTTATTTATTAGTGCCACAAGTAAGGCTTACATTAACACTGCAATGAAGTTACTGTGAAATTCCCCTAGTCGCCACATGCCAGCGCTTGTTCGGGTCAATGCACCTAACCAGCAGGTCTTTCAAACTGTGGGAGGAAACCAGAGCACCCAAAGGGAACCCAAGCAGACACGGGGAGGATGTGCAGACTCCACACAGACAGTGACGTAAGCCGGGAATCGAACCCAGGTCATTGGTGCTGTGAGACAGCCGTGCTAACGACTGTGCCACCGTGCCACCCATTGAAAGAAATGTTTCCTTCAGTACTCAGAGTACAAACTGAAAGTAGAACATCAGCAATTGACATGACCATCAAATCATGTGATCAGCTCTTAAAGCAATCTGCAACCCTTTTATATATATAACATCCCTCCCCTTTACTTCTGTGGTCATGACAACAAATTACTATGATATTATAAATAGGATCAATAATACTTTAGGCACAGCACTATGCATCATTAATCATTCTACACTGTTAATAAGAAAGTCAATCAGGAGGATGTCTATTCCTCTTCAGTTGTATTTGATGTTCTGGAATTTGGCTGTCCTTGACAATTATTTGGAACTTCTCATTCTCAAAGGGCTTATTTTCACTCGTGGCATAATTACATGCTTGCCTTCATCGGTCGGGGCATTGAGTATAAAGATTCACAGGTCATGCTGCAGCTGTACAGAACCTTAGTTAGGCCTCATTTAGAATATTGTGTACAATTCTGGTCACCACACCACCAGACGGATGTGGATGCTTTGGAGAGGGTACAGAAAAGATTTACCAGGATGTTGCCTGGTCTGGAGGGTATTAGCTATGCGGAGAGGTTCGATAAACTCGGTTTGTTCTCACTGGGACGACAGAGGTTGAGGGGTGACCTGATAGAGGTTTACAAGATTATGAGAGGCATGGACAGAGTGGATAGTCAGATGCTCTTTCCTAGGGTAGAAAAGTCAAGTACTGGGGGACATAGGTTTAAGGTGCGTGGGGAAAAGTTTCGAGGAGATGTGCGAGGTAAGTTTTTTTACACAGAGGGTGGTGAATGTCTGGAACGCGCGGGGAGGTGGTGGGAGCAGGTACGATAGTGGTAATTAAAGGGCAACTAGACGGATACATGAATAGGATGGGAATGGAAGGATACGGACTCTGTAAGTGCATACGGTTTTAGTTTAGGCAGGAATCATGATCGGCGCAGACTTGGAGGGCCAAAGGCCCTGTTCCTGTGCTGTACTTTTCTTTGTTCTCTGTACGCACTAACACTCAATCTCCTTGTTGAAATGAGCATTGTTTTGCCCTCACGTCTCATCTAGCAACTTGAGATTGTTGTTGATGCTCTACTACCTCTGAAGTTTCTCAAGGTGATAACAAATCAAAACATAGTTCTCAACTTTCTTTTTAAGAATAGCAATGCAGGTGAACTTTAGGTAGTTACATGAGTAGGGTTTCTATAAGATGCCAAAAAGCTATTCACACAATGTGAAAATAAAATTTGCTGTTTTGAAGCTTTTAAAGAAAGATTCAACTAATCCACTGGTTGGGGGATAATAAGTTGCAGATTGTAAATGCTGAATACAGTTTACTTTGAGTTATTCCTCAGATTTGAAACATTCCTCAAACTTTTGTGAAGTAAACTATGAACCATAATCACTAACAATCAGATCTGGTTTCCCAAATCTTGCAAAGATTTTGACAAGTTTTCCAAGGGTTTGTTCAGTTGTAGGAGATCTCATGATAAAAACTTCTGGCCACTCTGAGTGTGCATCAATTATGACTAAGAACATGTAACCCACAAACAGAGTAGCAAAACCTTTATGTAATCATTGCCATGGTATTTTAGGCCACTCCCAAGGATGTAAAAGAGACAGCAGTGGTGCATCATTTATTTATGCATGCAGACTGGTAGGAATGATCACTCGGAGCCTCCACAGGAGACACCCAACTTGAACAGTCAACTCAAGCTTTCTTGACACATATGGGGGGGATGAGGGGGGGGGGGGGCAGGGTCGATTCTCCCAAAAGCACTGAATTGGCAGGAAAACTGTTCTAAATCCCGATTGTTTTGTCAGTTCAGCTTCTGACCTGAATCTCCACAGTCTGTGCACTGCAGAAGCCCCAGTTGTGAATATCATTAAAAACCCGGGGGGGGGGGGGGCGGTGGGGTGGCGGGGGGGGGGGCCTATTCATGCCGCAGTTTGACAGTTCTGGAACTCTGCGCATGCGCAGTGGTCCCAATCTGTCAGACTCCCCGTTTGCTGGCCAGCCCGATTGATGATCAACCTGGGACCCCTGCAGTGCTGCCCCTCCCGCCCTCCCCATGGCCCGATCGCGGCCCCCACAGCAATTCCCAGTCCACTCCATCCTGGAGTGCCCCGATGTCCAGCTCCTTGCACCCAGCAGTGGCGATCCCCCCACGCGCCTCACCCCAGCAGACCACCCCTACTGACCCCCCCCAGGTCAACCACCCCGGAGGCAGGTCCTTCCCCCGGCAGACCAACCCTCCCCCAGCCCGCCCCAATCGATGCCCTCCCTCCATCCCAGACTGCTCCTGTCTGCAGAGTGGCAGCGGTACTCCCCCACCCCAACAATCGCCCCTAGGCCACGCCCACAGTAGGCCCCACCCCTTGGCACTCCCCAATGCCCACTGGGCAGTGCCAAGGTGCCCCCTGGGCATGGGCACTTTGCCCCTTGGGCAGTGCCAGAGGGCACAGGCTGGCACTGCCAGGGTCCCCATGCCCTGGGGGCACCAACCCCCGACCCCATGAGGGGCCTCAATTGCCACCCCCTTCATTCCGGCGGGGTCTCCCGCTAGTTCCCCAAACATGAGGAGCTAGTCTAAACCCCGATGGAATGAAATACTCATGGCGGGGTGGGAGATTCAATCAGGACCTGCCGACAGTGAACTAATAAACATATTTAAAATACATTTAAAAAAGAGTTATCTCCAATTGCAACGGGATCTTGATCAATTGGGCCAGTGGGCTGACGAATGGCAGATGGAGTTTAATTTAGACAAATGCAAGGTGATGCACTGAACTAGGGCAGGACTTACTTAGTTAATGGTAGGGCGTTGGGGAGAGTTACAGAACAAAGAGATCTCGGGATACAGGTTCATAGCTCCTTGAAAGTGGAGTCACAAGTGGACAGAGTGGTGAAGAAGGCAATCAGCATGCTTGGTTTCATTGGTCAGAACATTGAATACAGGAGTTGGGACTTCGTGTTGAAGTTGTACAAGACATTGGTAAGGCCACACTTGGAATACTGTGTACAGTTCTGGTCACCCTATTATAGAAAGGATATTATTAAACTAGAAAGAGTGCAGAAAAGATTTACTAGGATGCTGCCGGGACTTGATGGATTGAGTTATAAGGAGAGGCTGGATAGACTGGGACTTTTTTCTCTGCAGCGTAGGAGGCTGAGGGGTGATCTTATAGAGGTCTATAAATTAATGAGGGGCACAGATCAGCTAGATAGTCAGATAATACTTGACATCCTTGTTTCTTTCTCGCAATCAATATCTTTTCCCAAAGGTAGGGGAGCCTAAAACTAGAGGGCATAGGTTTAAGGTGAGAGGGGAGAGATACAAAAGTGTTTAGAGGGGCAATTGTTCACACAGAGGGTGGTGAGTGTTTGGAACAAGCTGCCAGAGGTAGTAGTAGAGGCGGGTACAATTTTGTCTTTTAAAAAGCATTTAGATAGTTACATGGGTACGATGGGTATCGAGGGATATGGGCCAAATGCGGGCAATTGGGATTAGCTTATAGGTTTAAAAAAAAATGGGCGGCATGGACAAGTTGGGCCGAAGGGCCTGTTTCCATGCTGTAAACCTCCATGACTCTATTTAAATGACTTACTGCCTTCCTGCCGATTTCCAGCATGGTCTGACCGGCGACTGTTTGCCGGCTCTGGGAGATGTGCATGCATTCCCGGCGCATGCGCAAATCCCGGTTCAAGACCGGCGACGCGCGTCTCCCACTGTGACCTGCCAGAAAAGTTGGGGGTCTCGATGGGAGAATCGCGGCCATGGTTTCAAATCAGAATGTAGACCGTGCCCATCTATTGTTCCTTTCAGTAGAATATCCATCACCTTCCCCATCACAGGATCATTTCTGGTATGTCTCTGAACTTGAGAAGCTGTCACAGGCAAATATTCTACTAACGAAATATAAAGAATACAGGCAAAACTAGTTGGTGGCATCTGCTCAACAGCTAACGGTAAGTGTGATAATGCAGCAGCATTAGCACGGCACTCGGGCTGACGATGCTTTATATGCAGATAAGATCAGTGACTATCTTTGCAATCAGCCAACAGTTAACGATGGTATGCCTTTATCCAAAACATAGTAAAGGGTCGATGATAGTCAATAATGCGAAATGACAACTATATAAATAATGATGAAACATTTGTACACCAAAAGTTATACTCAATGCTTCTTTTTCAAGCTGAGCATAGTTAGGTTCAGCACCACTCAGAGTACGTGAAGTAAAAGGTTTTGTTCGTTCCTCTCCCCAAGGCATAATATGTGAAACTACTGCCCCTACTCCATAAGGTGAAGTATCACAGGCAAACAGCAATGGTAACTTTGGATTAAAATGAACCAATATTTCAGACCTCTGAACAGCATCTTTGACATCCTTGTTTCTTTCTCGCAATCTGTTGTCCAGTCCGATGACTGTTTCACGTGTAGTAACTTATACAATGGCTTCAATAATGTACCTAAGTGAGGAACAAATTTGCCATAATATAAATCTAGAAAGGACCTCAATTTCATCACATTTGTTACACATGGTGCTTCTAAAATAGCCTCTATCTTTTTAGGTGCTTTATGTAGGCCTTTGCTATCAATAACATGATCCAAATACTGGACTGATGTCTTACCTTTCTTTCTTGATACACAGACCATGTGCTTGAAGACATTTCAATGAGGATTCCAAATTATTCAAGTGCTCTTGTTCACTGGACCTTGTAATTAGAATATCATTGTACACCAGAGAGACCACTTAAAATCTGATCCATGGTCTTTGGAATAGGGCTGGTGTGATGTTATTCCAAAAGGTAATCTTTTATAATAAAAAATACCTTTTGTTTGACAGTAATGATAGTAAGCAATAGTTGCAATTTAACGGTTACATACATAAGTATGCTTGTGAAAGATCAGTCTTGCTGAATTTCTGTCCATCTGATAACCAGAAAACAAATTTTCAATTAAAGGAAGCGGATATTGATCAGCACACAACACTGGATTTATGGTTGTTTTAAAATCACCACAAATACGAACTGAACCATCTGGTTTAATGACAGGTACGATGGGGGTAACCCAGTCACTCATTATAATCAGCTCTGACACACCAGTGTTAACAAGCCATTCTAATTCGTCTTAACTTTGGGACAAATTGCATATGGCACCACAATTGGTTTGGGAAGTTGACTTGAACTCCATTCATTGAGCTTTGTATACTTTTGTATTTATCCAGAAGGTTCTGTGGGTCTGTTTTAACATTGACCAATCTGTTGGCAGTACCCCAGTTAAGCTTTTATCTTCCCCAGCCATGATCTTCCAATAGAGCTGTAAAATTACCACGGACCATGATGTCACCTTTTAATGGCTCGATCTCCACTGTGTATGTCCTAAAAATCACATCAGCTGGTTTCAAAGGAAGATGTTTCAGCTTTTTTTGGTATGTAATCTCAAGAATTAAAGATACAGCAGCACCACCTCCACCCTAAAAAGTTGTCCACTTAGCTTTGGAATCACCCCAAATCTATCTGATTTATCCTGTATGGATAAGATGTTCAGTTAGAACTCTTCATCATATTTCAGAACATTCTCTTCTTCACAATTGTCGTTCTATTCTTCCATGTTGTTTATTCTTTTTGTAGAATACAGGGGAAGCTGGTCTACCATGTGACCCATTTTGCCACACTTTTTGCATTGACTATCTTTGCTCCAGCATTCACTCACTGATTGGCCGATTTTGGCACATCTATGTCATGCTTTTTGCTGTTTTAACTTCTTATGGGTAGTTCCAAAATTGTGGATCTTCATTCCTGCATCAATTTGTGAAACCTCTTTAGCAGCCAATTCCATCGACACTGATTTCTAAAGTTGTCTTTGATGTCAAAGCATGTCAGCAATCTTCTTTGGATAGCCTCATTTTGGAGACCACAATCTAGACGATCCACCAAGTATATCTTCTAATGACTCACCAAACTCACAATGTTGGGTTAGCATTTTTAAGGTTGCCACAAACTGAGCAATTTGCCTGCCACTTGATTCCTTCAGTGGAACCTGAATCGTTCTGTGATGATCAATGGCTTTGGACAGTGACGCTCTTCAAGGATCCTTGTCAAGTCATTGTCAGTTTTGGTTCCTGGCTTTGCTAAATGAACCAAGTTCCTGAGAATATGAAAGGTTTTACTTCCTATTGCACCTATTTAGGGGGAGGCGATAGCCCAGTGGTATTATCGCTAGACTATTAATCCAGAAACTCAACTAATGTTCTGGGGACCGGGTTCGAATCCCGCCATGGCAGATGTTGGAATTTGAATTCAATGAAATTAAGAATCTACTGATGACCATGAAACCATTGTCGATTGTCGGAAAAACCCATCTGGTTCACTCATGTCCTTTAGGGAAGGAAATCTGCCATCCTTACCTGGCCAGACCTACAGCAATGTGGTTGACTCTCAACTGCCCTCAAAGGGCAACTAGGGATGGGCAATAAATGCTGGCCACTTAGCGACGCCCATGTCCCATGACTGAATAAAACAAAACTGAGAAAAGCTGGTAAGAGCAATTTGATTGGCTTGCACAACATTCTGGAAACGCTCAGCTTTGGAATTCCATGATTTGTTTTCCTCATCGAAAGGCCCCGTGGATCCTAATTGACTCCCCATTTCTCTGGCAGTCACCAGTGACTCAAGGCTGCTCAGTACAGATTTTACCGTCTTCCCAGTGGAACCGTCTTCCCACCCTGGAAACCATTGACTTGATGGATTTTTTTCTTTCAAATGGCCCCAGTTGTACATCAGCTGTAAATTAATTATCTGAACTGCACTGAGTGCAAAGTAAAACAGCAGCCTCTGGCAACACCCTAATGATATCAGCATCAGATTATGAGATCAGCTCTTAAAGCAATCTGCAACCCTTTTAAATATATCACAAGATCCAAAATAGCCTGATTCCTGGTTGGATCAACAAAATGATGTTCTAGAAAACTGTCCCAATACATTCCATACTTCTAATGGCAAACTCTGCCAGTTTGATTTTCCCAATCCACACAAAGATTAAAGTCACCCGTGATTGAAGTAAAGCCTTTTTTACATACCCTCATTATCTTTTGATTTATTTTCTGTCCTGCACTATAGTGACTGTCAGGGGCCTATAGACTACTCCCACCAGTGTCTTCCCCTTGTTATTTCTTACCTCCACCCATATGGACTCTACATCTTCTGATCCAAGATCACAGGAAGCAGGTCACTGACCACAGGAAACAAAACTCTGACCATAGGAATGAGATCTTTGCCACAGAAAACAGGTTTCTAACAACAGGAAGCACATCTTGCAGATCTCCACTCATGCCGGCAGCTGTCATGAATCCTTCATCCTGCAAGATTCCCAGGTGTCAATATCCAGACTCTGTGGGTGGCTGCTCTTGGATAAGGGTTATCATCCCATGCGATGGCGTCTCCTCACATCCATCTGTTACAGAGGTACCGAGGCAGAGAGGGTCTACAACTGGAGCCATCGACTTACATCTGAGTAGATCGTTGGCATCTTGAAGTTTCACTTCCTTTGCCTTGACAAGACAGATAGTACCTCCAGTATGAGCCAGAAAGGGTCTCCCATATTATGGTCATCTCCTGCAGTCTCCACAACCTGACAATGCTGACACGACTGGAGCTGATTGAAGAGGAGTGAATAATATACTTGTCTTCCTCGGAGAAAGAGGGCGGGGAGGAGGATGCATGGAGGAAGAGGGAATTGTTGAGGAGCATGGCGTCCACATAGTGGAGATAATTGCCAACATCACCCCAGGCCTCATTGTCAAAGGTAGACTTGCATGGCCAGAAGGACCACATTAATTCAACGACGCTTCACCCAATTGGCTCCCAGGCCTACTTCACATGATTCCTAATCTAAACCGGAACCAGCCAGCATTCCCCCTGGATAATCTCATGAATCTTTTGCGTAGCCTTCAGAGCTAAAGCTGTCATCACCGTGTCATTGTGCATTTCCCAAACCAATCCAGTGCCCTGCTGGAAAGCAAGTGGAACTGCAGGATGTCACCCTCAAACTTGAGTCGGGGCAAGAGGTTACGATGTGCTCCATGTTCCGGCTTTCCGCAGTCTCTGCCAGGCCAGGCGTTGAGCTGCCACTTGTACATCAGTTCACATCCTATGGACTGTTTCCGGGGAGACTGAGATGCTTTCTGCTCATGCTCTCCTCCAGGTTTCATCAGTGTTATTGAGCTGGAGATGTTGTATTCATGACTAGAGGACATTTTGTACAGTTAAAATGAGTGTGGCCGGAAAGATGGTGCAGGAGGGAGGGCTTTAGATTCCAGGAAAGTGTCCTACAGCAGTATGTGTCCAGTCCAACAAGAAAGGGTGCACTGTGGGATCTGGTTCTTGGAAATGAGGTGGGCCAAGTGAATGAAGTGTCAGTGGGGGAACATTTAGGAGACAGTGATCATTGCATTGTAAAGTTTAGGGTAATGATCAAAAAGGATAACAGGCAATCCAGAGTGAAAATAATTAACTGGGGGAGAACCGACTTCAATGGGGCAAGAACGGAGCTGGGTTAGACTGGGAGGAAAGGTTGTGGGAAAAACTGTAGTTGAACAATGGGCTACCTTCAAAACAGAAATGGTCTGGAAACAGTCCAGGTATGAAGGGTTTGCCATATGAGGAGTGGTTAAGGACTCTGGGTCTATACTCGATGGAGTTTAGAAGGATGCAGGGGGATCTAATTGAAACTTGCAGAATACAGAGAGGCCCGGATAGAGTGGATGTGGAGAGGATGTTTCCACTAGTGGGAGAGACTAGAACTCAAGGGCACAACTTCTGAGTGAAGGGAAACTCCTTCAAAACTGAGATGAGGAGGAATTTCTTCATCCAGAGAGTGGTGAATCTGTAGAACTCGTTGCCACAGAGGGCTGTGGAGGCCAGGTCATTGAATGTCTTTGAGACAGAGATAGATAGGTTCTTGATCAATGAGGGGATCAAGGGTTACAGGAAAAAGACAGGAGAATGGGGATGAGAATCATATAAGCGATGATTGAATGTGGAGCAGACTTGATGGGCCGAATGGCCTAATTCTGCTCCTATATCTTACGCTCTCATATTCCCTTATAAGGGAAATGTAGGAAAACAAATCAAGAGCTAACTGGATGAAAAAGGAGATAAAAATTAAGATAAGGAATAAAAAGTGTGTGTATGACAGGTGTCAGGTAGAAAATACAATTGAGAACCAAGAGGAATCCAGAAGGTTCCGAGGGGAGGTGAAAAAGCTCATTAGAGAAGCAAAGAGGGATAATGAGAAAAGACTGGCAGCCAACATAAAGGGGAATCCCAAAGTCTTCAATAGGCAGATAAATTATTAAAAAGTGGTAAAGGGCCAATTAGGGACTTAAAAGGGAATTTACACAGGGAAGCAGGGGGCATGGCTGAAGTATTAAATGAATATTTTGCATCCACCTTTACTAAGGAGCTAGATGCTACTTAAGACATGGTGTCAGGTGAGGAACTTCTGTCCTTATAAGGGTTCAAAATTGATAAGGGGGAAGTGTTGAATAGACTATCAGTACTGCAAGTTTACAAGGCACTGGGATTGGATGAGATGCATCCAAGGATATTGAAGGAATTAAGAGCGGAATTTGCAAGGGTGCTGGCCATAATCTTCTAGTCTTCTCTGGACTCGGGGGAAGTCCTGGAGGATTGAAGAAATGTAAATGCTACGCCCATGTTCAAAAATGGTTGAAAGGACAGTCCCAGACAGTTTAACAGCTTCTGGAAACAATCATTCAGGATAGGATTAGTAGTCACTTGGAAAAATGTGGGCTGATTAGGAAGAGCCAGTATGGATTTCTGAAGGAGAAATTGTGTTCAACAAACTTGTTGAAGAAACAGCAGGGTATAAAGGGTGAATATTTGACTGAAGAGATGGTGTGAGGGGGAGGGTTTCAGATTCCTGGGACATTGGGACAGGTTCTGGGGGAGGTTGGACCTGTACAAACTGGACAGGTTACACCTGGGCAGGATCAGGACTGATGTCCTCGGGGGTTTGGGGAGAGATTCGACTGAAATGGCCGGGGGATGAGAATGTATGCAAGGAGTCAGAGGAGGGAAAATCAAGGACAAGAATAAAGGACAGAAAGGGGAATAAGAAAAATGATAGGCAGAGAAATTAGGGGCCAGATTCAAACAGGGCCTCAGCGAAAGATAGTGGGAATGGGAGAAATAATGTTGATAAGTCAGGCCTTAAGGCTTTGTGCCTTAATGCGTGGAGCATTCGCAATAAAGTGCATGAATTAATTACGTAAATAAATGTGAACGGGTGCAATATAATAGGGATTATGGAGACATGGCTTTAGATTTGATTTAATTTGATTTGATTTATTATTCTCACATGTATTAATATACAGTGAAAAGTATTGTTTCGTGCGCACTACGCAGACAAAGCATACTGTACATAGAGAAGGAAAGGAGAGGGTGCAGAATGTAATGTTACAGTTATAGCTAGAGAAAGATCAACTTAGTGGGAGGTAGGTCCATTCAAAGGTCTGACGGCAGCAGGGAAGAAGCTGTTCTTGAGTCGGTTGGTGCGTGACCTCAGACTATTGTATCCTTTTCCCGACAGAAGGAGGTGGAAAAGAGAATATCTGGGCTGCGTGGGGTCCTTGATTATGCTGGCTGCTTTGCCGAGCTGCAGGGTGACCAGGGATGGGAAATGAACATCCAGGGTTATTTAGCATTTAGGAAGAACGGACAAAAAGGAAAAGGCGGTGGAGTTGCATTACTGGTTAAAGAGGAAATTAATGATCATAATGAATGGCAGAGAAGGCTCGAAGGGTCTACTCCTGCTCCTATTTTCTATGTTTCTATGATACAAAACTTGGCAGTATTGTAAACTGTGAGGATGATAGTGCAGAATTCAAAAGGATGCAGACAAGTTGGTGCAGTGGGCAGATAGGTAGTAGATGAAGTTCAAAGCGGAGAAGTGTGAGGTAATGCATTTTGGTGGGAAGATCATGGAGATAATATAAAATAAGAGGGAAAATTCTTAAAGGGTGCAGGAGCCGAGGGACCTGTATTTATATGTGTATAGATTGTTGAAGGTGGCAGGACAGGTGAAGAGAGCAGTTAATAAAGGACATGGTATTCTGGGCTTTGGTACAGGGGCACAGAGTACAAGAGCGAGTGGGCCAGACTTGAAATGCTTTGCCAGGAAGTGTGGTTCAATCGAGTCATTCAAGAGGACGTTAGACGATGATTTGAATAGAAACAATGTGGAGGGGTATGGGGAAAAGGCAGGGGAATGGCATTAAATCATGATGCTGGTTTAGAGAGGACATGATGGGCCAAATGGCCTCATTGTGCATCAGAACAATTCTGAGTGAGTGAGCAAATGTCTTTGCAGATGGATTATAATGTGGAGAAATGTGAAGTTGTTCACTTGGTGAGGAAGAATAGAAAAGCAGACTGAGCTTGTTTCCACTGGAGTTTAGAAGAGTGAGCTGTGACTTCATTGAAGTATAGAAGATCCTGAACGGTGTTGACAAGGTGGATGTGGAATGGATGTTTCCTCTTGAAGGTGAGTCCAGAACTTAAAAGAACATAGAACATAGGACAGTACAGCACAGAACAGGCCCTTCGGCCCACGATGTTGTGCCGAGCTTTGTCTGAAACCCAAATCAAGCTATTTCCTCCCTATCATCCCGAAGTACTCCATGTGCCTATCGAATAGCTTCTTAAATGTTCCTAAAGTTTCTGACTCCACTATCACTGCAGGCAGTCCATTCCACACCCCAATCACTCTCTGAGTAAAAAACCTACCTCGGACATCCTTCCTATATCTCCCACCATGAACCCTATAGTTATGCCCCCTAGTTACCGCTCCATTCACCTGAGGAAATAGTCTTTGAACGTTCACTCTATCTATCCCCCTCATCACCTTATAAACCTCTATCAAGTCTCCTCTCAACCTCCTCCGCTCCAAAAAGAAAAGCCCAAGTTCCCTCAACCTTTCCTCATAAGACCTACCCTCCAAACCAGGCAGCATCCTGGTAAATCTCCTCTGCACTCTTTCCAGTGTCTCCACATCCTTCTTATAGTGAGGTGACCAGAACTGCACACAATATTCCAAATGTGGTCTCACCAAGGTCCTGTACAGTTGCAGCATAACCCCACGGCTCTTAAACTCAAACCCCCTGCTAATGAACGCCAACACACTATAGGCCTTCTTCACGGCTCTATCCACTTGAGTGGCAACCTTCAGAGATCTATGGATATGAACCCCAAGATCTCTCTGTTCCTCCACATTCTTCAGAACCCTACCTTTGACCCTGTAATCCACATTTAAATTTGTCCTACCAAAATGAATCACCTCGCATTTGTCAGGGTTAAACTCCATTTGCCATTTTACAGCCCAGCTCTGCATCCTATCTATATCTCTTTGCAGCCTACAACAGCCCTCCACTTCATCCACTACTCCACCAATCTTGGTGTCATCAGCAAATTTACTGATCCACCCTTCAGCCCCCTCCTCCAAGTCATTTATAAAAATGACAAATAGCAGAGGACCAAGCACTGATCCCTGTGGCACTCCGCTGGTAACCGGTTTCCAGTCCGAAAATTTTCCATCCACCACCACCCTCTGTCTTCTGTTAGATAGCCAGTTACCTATCCAATTGGCCAAACTTCCCTCTATCCCACACATCCTTACTTTCTTCATAAGCCGACCATGGGGGACCTTATCAAACGCCTTACTAAAATCCATGTATATGACATCAACTGCACTACCTTCATCTACATACTTAGTTACCTCCTCAAAAAATTCTATCAAATTTGTGAGGCAAGACTTGCCCTTCACAAATCCGTGAAGACTTGGAGACACTATTTTAAAATTCGGAGTCACGCTTTTAGGACTTAGATGTGGAGACATTTTCTCTCAGAGTTGTGTGACTTTGAATCTCTCTGCCTCAGAAGGCAGTGGAGGTGGGGGTCACTGAATATTTTTAAGGGCCAAGGTAGATTGGTTATCAGGGGTAGATGGGAATGTGGAATTTGAAACACCATCTTATTGAATGGTGGAGCAGGCTTGATGGGCTGAATGGCCTACATCTGCTCCTATTTTGTATGTTCATATATTCACAAGCTGCACTCAGTCCCAGAGATTACATGTCCCCAATACCCGCAATGGAACAACAACTGTTACCGTGGCAGCACCTGCCATGGGAACGACACTCTGCAGACAGGAATTTCACCCGGGTGAACAGCCAATCCCAGCACACATGCGCGAGACCTGCAGAATCTGAAGCCTTTGGGCAGAATTTTACTCTCCCCTGTGGCAGGTTGTGAGGTGGGAGTGAGGGTAACAAAAACTGGACAGGATTCCCCGGGGATTCCATCCGCCAAAACCCAGATGCAATTTCACTCTGCGCAGGGCTGCAGGTGGGAAACCCGCCCACTTACCTATTAAGGCTCTAAGTGGCCACTGAATGGCCTTTTCCCACTCAGCCACAATTCTTAGCTGGCAGGAACGGGTGCCGGGAGGGTGGGAAGCAGAGAAAAAACTTCCCTTTATCTCGGGTGGGAAGGGTGAAGCACCTCGATCTGAAGGCCCCCTCAGAATTGAGGTGCCCTCCTCTCCATGGCCTTGGAGCACCGTCCTACCTCCCATCCTCCCGGTCTATGCCCTGAAGCTGTGATTGCCCCCTTTCCCACCCCCCAGGGTGCCCCTTAGCCTCCAGCCCCGGGACCACTGGGAGTTAACTCAAGGGCGGCACGGTGGCACAGTGGTTAGCACCGCTGCCTCACAGCGTCAGGGACCCGGGTTCAATTCCGGCCTCGGGTCACTGTCTGTGTGGACTCTGCACATTCTCCTCGTGTCTGCGTGGGTTTCCTCTGGGTGCTCCGGTTTCCTCCCACAGTCCAAAGATGTGCAGGTTAGGTTGATTGGCCATGCTAAATTGCCCCTTAGTGTCAGGAAGATTAACAGGGTAAATACATGGGGGTTATGGGGGTGGTCCTAGGGTGGGATTGTTGTTGGTGCAGGCTTGATGGGCCGAATGGCCTCCTTCTGCACTATAGGGATTCTATGATTCTGTGCTTAACATTCCAATGTTCCTGAGACTTAGGGCCCGATTATACCATCAAGTTGCACCCGTTTTCGGGTGCGAAAACCTGGTAAAGTCAGGCGGTCTGCGCCCGTCTCCATGCCCGTTCCGTTCCCCCTTTACCAAGGGTCTAAAATGGCCACCATTAGCACCGCGCCCAAAACAGGTGTGACATCAATTTAAATGCATTTGCATGCTCTTAAATTGAGTTAATGGGCTGCATGCCTAAACTTATCGGCACTTCCCCCTTTACCACCGTGTTCGCCCATCCAGATTCAGCGCGAAACAGACCTGGTCCGCAAAGGTCCGATTCAGGCGCTCAAGCTTCTGAGGAGGTAAGTTCAGAGCTTCCGGCAGCTCCCTAACTCAGATCGGTAGTGGGGGGGGGCGGGGGGGGGGGGGGGGGGGGGGGGGGGATGGGTTGGGGAGAGGCAGGCATGTCAGATGGCTCTCTGGTGGGGGGGCACAGAGCAGGTCTGCTGCCACTCTGCGTGTAATCGGGGGAGGGGGGATCCGCTGCCACTCTGCGTGCGATCGGTGGGGGGGAAGGGGGGCAGGGGGCCGCGATCGGTCTGGGTGGTGGGAGGTGTGGGGGATAAGGGGGACAGTAATGTTGTGTGGGTGGAGCAATGTCTGTGGTGGCTGGGGGGAGGCATTATCAGGCCCAGGAGCGATGTGGCAGGGGAGCATTTTTCTATTTTTTTTACTGCGCATGCGCAGTTGGAGGCGCTGATCGGAGCTGCAGGGTTTCGGGCGCGGTAAGCCCCACCCACAGGCTTCTGCAGCGCGATTCGGAATCGCTGCTTTTTTTCCAGGCAGAGTGCGTATGGGGGCGCCGGAGAACCGGTCTAAAAGTCGGGTCTGAAACACTCCCAGATTCAGCACTTAGAATCAAAATGGTAAAATTGGGCCTTAGTTCCAGGCAAAGCACTGTAGTACCTCATCTGGCCATTGCAGCGCTGTGCCTGGCTGGGTTGGAGAGCTGTCAGCCAAAGGTAGATAGAAGTCCTGCCCACTGCCAATTATTGCTCAAGTGAGTGCAAATGTCAGTGGGCTTTGGAGAGTGGGCAGTAGCGCATTGTGTGCCGACTCTCAGGGTTGTGAGCACCAATCCATCCTTAAAATTCCATCCTATGTGTGCACTGCAGAGACAGATACTGACTAATGGATAAAATAGTAGTTAGTGCATGAGAACAGTGAGTGTACAGTGGGTAACTTGGGTGACTTACAGTTACACATGATCATGCATGCAAATTTGTGCTCTCTAGGAAAAGGAGGATTCTTGTATCTTTGTTATGAAAAGGGGAATGTGTGGGTTTGAAATGTAATCGGTTCTAAGTTGCATACCTGGCTTGCCGTGGTCAGGTGACTATGCATGAGGCAGTTTCTCTGGAGGCGGCCATCTTGAGTTCAGTTCAAACACCCATTTACAATGGTAATGAGGAAGTACACCTGTCTTTAAAATTGAAACACGGTCATGCCAGAATCACCTTTTCACAGGGCCCTCAGTAAATGGGTTCCAACTCCAAACTGCTTTCAGTGCCGCTTGGGGAGGGAGTTCCCTGTTCCCCTGGACCCCCCAAAATCCCTTTGTGAAAATCATCGTGTCAGTGGTGCCAAGGTGACCAGGGATTCGGAAATGAACCTACAGATTGCCAATCCAAAACATAAAATGTGCCCAACTAATCTGATTTTCTGGCCTGTACGTTTGATCTTTTCTAAATACTGTGAAAAGATTTAGGGGGTGATCTAGTCAGCATGTCACGCCAGTCGCTTGGTGTGGCGAGTTGATAAGATCGCGAGTGATGTGAAAAACTGGGTTCGCATCTGATTTCTCACCTCTCATGATCTCATCGACTCCAATCTGCCGGTGTAATCACTCTTGACAATGCACTGGGAATTAAAGTTGCATGCGCAATGGCACCTTCTAACAGTTAGCAGCCGACTTCCTGACATGAATATACTCTGTCCACTCCCCCTACTGGTGAGAATCAAACTTTCCCTCTTTGTTTTCCTAATTGTCATAAGATTAGATTTTTTTCTCTTATGTGAAAATGGGTCTGAAACTCTCCCAATTTCATGCTTGCTCAGCAATTAGGTTTTTTTTGGTACAATCGTCCCTCAATATTCTCCAAACCTCAGTCACATCTTCTGAAGTTATAAAGATCTAAATATATCAAACGGAGCCTCACCCGTTTCCAGGGACAAACTGTAGCACTGTGTGTGTGTGTGTGTGTGGGGGGGGGGGGGGGGGGGTGCAGGGCAGGGAGCTGTACAACTCTCACAATTCATGGTACTGTGTGTGTCTGTGTGTGACTGTACGTGTGTGTGACTGTATGTGTGTGTATATGTGTGACTGTGTGTGTGTGTGTGAGTGTGTGTGTGAGTGTGTGTGAGTGTGAGTGTGTGTGTGAGTGTGTGTGAGTGTGAGTGTGAGTGCGTGTGTGTGAATGTGTGAGCGTGTGTGTGAATGTGTGTGAGTGTGTGTGTGAGTGTGTGTGTGTGAGTGTGAGCATGTGAGCGTGTGTGTGTGTGTGTGTGTGAGTGTGTGTGTGAGTGTGTGTGTGTGAGTGTGTGTGTGAGAGTGTGTGTGTGAGAGTGTGTGAGTGTGTGTGTGAGTGAATGTGTGTGTGTGAGAGTGTGTGAGTGTGTGTGTGAGTGTGTGAGTGTGAGTGTGTGTGTGTGTGAGAGTGTGTGTGTGTGTGAGAGTGTGTGTGTGAGTGTGAGAGTGTGTGAGTGTGTGTGTGAGTGTGTGTGTGTGAGAGTGTGTGAGTGTGTGTGTGAGTGTGTGTGTGAGTGTGAGCATGTGAGTGTGAGCGTGTGTGTGAGTGTGTGTGAGAGTGTGTGTGTGAGTGTGTGTGTGTGAGTGTGTGTGTGCGTGTGTGTGAGAGTGTGTGTGCGTGTGTGTGAGAGTGTGTGAGTGTGAGTGTGTGCGCGTGTGTGTGTGTGTGAGTGTGTGTGTGTGAGTGTGCGTGTGCGTGTGTGTGAGAGTGTGTGAGTGTGAGTGTGTGTGCGTGTGTGTGTGTGAGTGTGTGTGTGTGTGAGTGTGTGTGCGTGTGTGTGTGAGTGTGTGTGTGAGTGAGTGTGTGTGTGTGAGTGTGTGTGTGTGTGTGTGTTCGTGTGTGTGTGTGTGTGTGTGTTCGTGAGTGTGAGTGTGTGTGCGTGTGTGTGTGTGTGAGTGTGTGTGTGAGTGTGTGTGCGTGTGTGTGTGAGTGTGTGTGTGAGTGAGTGTGTGTGTGTGAGTGTGTGTGAGTGTGTGTGTGCGTGTGTGTGAGAGTGTGTGAGTGTGAGTGTGTGTGCGTGTGTGTGTGTGTGAGTGTGTGTGTGTGTGAGTGTGTGTGCGTGTGTGTGTGAGTGTGTGTGTGAGTGAGTGTGTGTGTGTGTGTGAGTGTGTGTGTGTGTGAGTGTGTGTGCGTGTGTGTGTGAGTGTGTGTGTGAGTGAGTGTGTGTGTGTGAGTGTGTGTGTGTGTGTGTGCGTGTGTGTGAGTGTGTGTGTGTGTGTGAGTGTGTGTGTGTGAGTGTGTGTGTGTGTGAGTGTGTGTGCGTGTGTGTGTGAGTGTGTGTGTGAGTGTGTGTGTGTGTGTGTGTGTGTGTGTGTGAGTGTGTGTGTGTATAGCTCTGAGAGATGTGAATGCGTCTCATCATGTGCCTGTAATGACTTTCTGTGAACCTTACCGCTATTGTTCTCACTGCGCTGATGGGACTTTCCAGCAGCTGTTTATAGATCACTTTACTAAAAAAATAAATTTGCTTTATCATCACGATCCTGTTTTAGACAAACTATTTAATTCACTTGAAAACAGAAATATAAATCCCTCATGTATTTTCTGAGAAAATTTTAAAAATGTTAACTGTGTCTTTGGAATGGTGCCCATTTTAAACAGAGTATTTACTTACACTCTAGTCTTTGCTGTCTGGCTGAATGACAGGTTATTAACTGTTTAATCACTGATATGTTGCTCATGTTATAAGATTGCAGCTCTGCCAGTGAAAGAAAACAATGGGTTTTGTTTATCTCCACACAGTAACCTGACAACTTTCAATATGCAATAATTCAGCAGCATTAAACAATCAAATAGAAAGCTTTTCAACGAGTTTCTATTTTGCAAGAAGTTCACTGACTGGCTCGGAGACAACAGAATAAAGGAAATAATTTTCTCTCGAGCTGATTTCAAAATAACCCAATTCTTGTTTGTTCTTTCTACAGTTTCCTCAGTAACATGCAGTGTGCACATTCCCCTGTGGCCACAGAAGACAGAGGGTCGCAGTAGAGGGGTGCTTTTCTGAATGGAAGGCTGTGACTAGCGGTGTTCCACAGGGATCAGTTCTGGACCTTTGTTGTTTGAAGTATATATAAATGATTTGGAGGAAAATGTAGCTGGTCTGATTAGTAATTTCACAGACGACACAAAAATTGGTGGAGTTGCGAACAGTGAAGAGGGTTGTCAGAGGATACAGCAGGATATAGACCGGTTGGAGACTTGGGCGGAGAAATGGCAGATGGAGTTCAATCCGGACAAGTGTGAGGTAATGCATTTTGGAAGGTCCAATACTTGTCGGAATTATACAGTAAATGGTAGAACCCTGAGGAGTATTGACAGGCAGAGAGATCTGGGCGTACAGGTACACAGGTCACTGAAAGTGGCAACACAGGTGAATAAGGTAGCCAAAAAGGCATATGGCTGCTTGCCTTCATCTATCAGGGCATTGAGTATAAAAATTGGCAGGTCATGCTACAGCTGAACAGAACCTTAGTTAGGCCTCGTTTAGAATATTGTGTACAATTCTGGTCACCACACTACCAGAAGGATGTGGATGCTTTGGAGAGTGTACAGAAGAGGTTTACCAGAATGTTGCCTGGTCTGGAGGGTATTAGCTATGAGAAGAACATGGATAAACCCGGTTTGTTCTCATTGGGACGACAGAGGTTGAGGGGTGACCTGATAGAAGTTTACAAGATTATGAGTGGCATGGACAATCGTTAAGTACTAGGGGATATATGTTTAAGGTGCATGGGGAAAAGTTTAGAGGAGATGTGCAAGGCAGGTTTTTTATACAGCGAGTGGTGAATGTCTGGAACGCGCTGCCCGGGGAGGTGGTGGGAGCAGGTACAATAGCGGCATTTAAAGGGCAACTAGACGAATACATGAATAGGATGGGAATGGAAGGATACGGACTCTGTAAGTGCACAGGGTTTTAGTTTAGACAGGCATCATGATCGGTGCAGGCTTGGAGGGCCGAAGGGCCCGTTCCTGTGCTGTACTGTTCTTTGTCCTTTGTTTTTTGTATCCGTGTTCACTATCAAGCACACAGTGGTTAGCACTGCTGCCTCACAGCACCAGGGACCCGGCTTGGGTCACTGACTGTGCGGAGTCTTCACGTTCTCCACGTGGGTTTCCTCCGGGTGTTCTGGTTTCTCACACAGTCCGAAAGAGTTGGTTAAGTACATTGGCCACGCTAAATTTTCCCTTAGTGTACCCGAACAGGCGCCGGAGTGAGGGGATTTTCACAGTAACTTCATTGCAGTGTTAATGTGAGCCTGCTTGTGAGACTAATAACAGAAAAGAAGAACAGAGTCCAGTTAAAAAACTAATCACACAATCACTAACTGCTTTTCAATCACTGCAACAACACTGGAACATGCTGCATGGCAGGTCAATGATTCCAACAGTATCCCTGTTCCTGGCAACCGGAAACTCTGATTCAATCCTCTCCATTCGGGTAAAATTCATCAATTGAATGGCACCCAGCACCCAGCTCACTGCACCCAGCACCCAGCTCACTGCACCCAGCACCCAGCTCACTGCACCCAGCACCCAGCTCACTGCACCCAGCACCCAGCTCACTGCACCCAGCTCACTGCACCCAGCACCCAGCTCACTGCACCCAGCTCACTGCACCCAGCTCACTGCACCCAGCACCCAGCTCACTGCACCCAGCACCCAGCTCACTGCACCCAGCTCACTGCACCCAGCACCCAGCTCACTGCACCCAGCACCCAGCTCACTGCACCCAGCTCACTTCACCCAGCACCCAGCACCCAGCTCACTGCACCCAGCACCCAGCTCACTGCACCAAGCTCACTGCACCCAGCTCACTGCACCCAGCATCCAGCTCACTGCACCCAGCACCCAGCTCACTGCACCCAGCTCACTGCACCCAGCACCCAGCTCACTGCACCCAGCTCACTGCACCCAGCTCACTGCACCCAGCTCACTGCACCGAGCACCCAGCTCACTGCACCCAGCTCACTGCACCCAGCACCCAGCTCACTGCACCCAGCACCCAGCTCACTGCACCCAGCTCACTTCACCCAGCACCCAGCTCACTGCACCCAGCACCCAGCTCACTGCACCCAGCACCGAGCTCACTGCACCCAGCTCACTGCACCCAGTACCCAGCACCCGGCTCACTGCACCCAGCTCACTACACCCAGCACCCAGCTCACTGCACCCAGCTCCCAGCTCACTGCACCCAGCACCCAGCTCACTGCACCCAGCTCACTGCACCCAGCTCACTGCACCCAGCACCCAGCACCCAGCTCACTGCACCCAGCTCACTGCACCCAGCTCACTGCACCCAGCACCCAGCTCACTGCACCCAGCTCACTGCACCCAGTACCCAGCACCCAGCTCACTGCACCCAGCTCACTGCACCCAGTACCCAGCTCACTGCACCCAGCACCGAGCTCACTGCACCCAGCACCGAGCTCACTGCACCCAGCTCACTGCACCCAGCTCACTTCACCCAGCACCCAGCTCACTGCACCCAGCACCCAGCTCACTGCACCCAGCTCACTTCACCCAGCACCCAGCTCACTACACCCAGCTTACTGCACCCAGCTCCCAGCTCACTGCACCCAGCACCCAGCTCACTGCACCCAGCTCACTGCACCCAGCTCACTGCACCCAGTACCCAGCACCCAGCTCACTGCACCCAGTACCCAGCTCCCAGCTCACTGCACCCAGTACCCAGCTCCCAGCTCACTGCACCCAGCACCCAGCTCACTGCACCCAGCTCACTGCACCCAACTCACTGCACCCAGCATCCAGCACCCAGCTCACTGCACCCAGCTCACTGCACCCAGCACCATGCTCACTGCACCCAGCATCCAGCTCACTGCACCCAGCTCACTGCACCCAGCACCCAGCTCACTGCACCCAGCTCACTGCACCCAGCACCCAGCTCACTGCACCCTGCACCCAGCTCACTGCACCCAGCTCACTGCACCCAGCTCACTACACCCGGCACCCAGCTCACTGCACCCAGCACCCAGCTCACTGCACCCAGCTCACTGCACCCAGTACCCAGCACCCAGCACCCTGCTCACTGCACCCAGCTCACTGCACCCAGTACCCAGCACCCAGCACCCAGCTCACTGCACCCAGCTCACTGCACCCAGTACCCAGCACCCAGCACCCAGCACCCAGCTCACTGGACCCAGCTCACTGCACCCAGCTCACTGCACCCAGCACCCAGCTCACTGCACCCAGCTCACTGCGCCCAGCTCACTGCACCCAGCACCCAGCACCTAGCTCACTGCACCCAGCACCCAGCACCTAGCTCACTGCACCCAGCACCCAGCACCAAGCTCACTGCACCCAGCTCACTGCACCCAACACCACGCTCACTGCACCCAGCACGCAGCTCACTGCACCCAGCTCACTACACCCGGCACCCAGCTCACTGCACCCAGCACCCAGCTCACTGCACCCAGCTCACTGCACCCAGTACCCAGCACCCAGCACCCTGCTCACTGCACCCAGCTCACTGCACCCAGCTCACTGCACCCAGCACCTAGCTCACTGCACCCAGCTCACTGCGCCCAGCTCACTGCACCCAGCACCCAGCACCCAGCTCACTGCACCCAGCTCTCTGCAGCCAGCACCCAGCTCACTGCACCCAGCTCACTGCACCCAGCACCCAGCTCACTGCACCCAGCTCACTGCACCCAGCTCACTGCACCCAGCGCCTAGCTCACTGCACCCAGCGCCCAGCTCACTGCACCCTGCGCCCAGCTCACTGCACCCAGCTCACTGCACCCAGCACCCAGCTCACTGCACCCAGCACCCAGCTCACTGCACCCGGCACCCAGCTCACTGCACCTGGCACCCAGCTCACTGCACCCGGCACCCAGCTCACAGCATCCAGCTCACTGCACCCAGCGCCCAGCTCACTGCACCCAGCACCCAGCTCACTGCACCCAGCACCCAGCTCACTGCACCCAGCGCCCAGCTCACTGCACCCAGCACCCAGCTCACTGCACCCAGCTCACTGCACCCGGCACCCAGCTCACTGCACCCAGCACCCAGCACCCAGCTCACTGCACCCAGCTCACTGCACCTGGCACCCAGCTCACTGCACCCAGCTCACTGCACCCAGCACCCAGCTCACTGCACCCAGCACCCAGCTCACTGCACCCAGCTCACTGCACCCAGCACCCAGCTCACTGCACCCAGCTCACTGCACCCAGCACCCAGCTCACTGCACCCAGCTCACTGCACCCAGCACCCAGCTCACTGCACCCAGCACCCAGCTCACTGCACCCGGCACCCAGCTCACTGCACCTGACACCCAGCTCACTGCACCCGGCACCCAGCTCACAGCACCCATCTCACTGGACCCAGCACCCAGCTCACTGCACCCAGCGCCCAGCTCACTGCACCCAGCACCCAGCTCACTGCACCCAGCTCACTGCACCCGGCACCCAGCTCACTGCACCTGGCACCCAGCTCACTGCACCCAGCTCACAACACCCAGCACCCAGCTCACTGCACCAAGCTCACTGCACCCAGCACCCAGCTCATTGCACCCAGCTCACTGCACCCAGCACCCAGTTCACTGCACCCAGCACCCAGCTCACTGCACCCAACACCCAGCTCATTGCACCCAGCTCACTGCACCCAGCACCCAGTTCACTGCACCCGGCACCCAGCACCCAGCATCCAGCTCACTGCACCCAGCTCACTGCACCCAGCACCCAGCTCACTGCTCCCAGCACCCAGCTCACTGCACCCAGCTCACTGCACCCGGCACCCAGCACCCAGCTCACTGCACCCAGCTCACTGCACCCAGCTCACTACACCCAGCACCCAGCTCACTGCACCCAGCACCAAGCTCACTGCACCCAGCACCAAGCTCACTGCACCCTGCTCACTGCACCCAGCACCCAGCTCACTGCACCCTGCTCACTGCACCCAGCACCCAGCTCACTGCACCCAGCTCACTGCACCCAGCACCAAGCTCACTGCACCCAGCTCACTGCACCCAGCACTCAGCTCACTGCACCCAGCACCAAGCTCACTGCACCCAGCACCCAGCTCACTGCACCCAGCACCCAGCTCACTGCACTCAGCTCACTGCACCCAGCACCAAGCTCACTGCACCCAGGTCACTGCACCCAGGTCACTGCACCCAGCTCACTGCACCCAGCACCCAGCTCACTGCACTCAGCTCACTGCACCCAGCACCAAGCTCACTGCACCCAGGTCACTGCACCCAGCTCACTGCACCCAGCACCCAGCTCACTGCACCCAGCACCCAGCTCACTGCACCCAGCACCCAGCTCACTGCACCCAGCTCACTGCACCCAGCACTCAGCTCACTGCACCCAGCACCAAGCTCACTGCACCCAGCACCCAGCTCACTGCACCCAGCACCCAGCTCACTGCACTCAGCTCACTGCACCCAGCATCCAGCACTCAGCACCTAGCTCACTGCACTCAGCTCACTGCACCCAGCACCCAGCTCACTGCACCCAGCTCACTGCACCCAGCACCCAGCTCACTGCACTCAGCTCACTGCACCCAGCATCCAGCACTCAGCACCTAGAACCCAATATGCAGCACCCAATACCCAGCAACCACCTCACTGCAGCCAGCACCCAGTGTCCAGCACCCTGCTCAATGAACCCAGCACACAGCACCCAGCTCACTGCACCCAGCTCACTGCATCCAGCTCACTGCACCCAACATCCCGCACCCAGCACGCTGCACCCAACACCCAACACCCAGCACCCAACGCCCTGCCAAAGTCAACGTACGTTTGAATAGTTCACCCAGATCCATTGCGGGGATCCCACTGCAGTGAAGTGTGAAAATCCTGGCTCTTAGCTCCCAATACCAAGCGTCAGTTTTGAATGAGTCATGAATTCACGTGGGGATGAAAGATTTGGTGGGATAAAAGCAAAATGCTGCAGATGTTGGAAATCTGAAATGAAAACAGAAGATGCTGGATAAACTCAGCAGGTCTGGCAGCGTCTGTGGAGAGAGAACCCAGTTTCGAGCTTGTCTGAGTCTTCAGAGAATTCTGGGGGAATTGTTATCAGCTGCCTAACATCTGACATACCCCCAAGATGTTAAGTGTGGACCATTGGGCGACACAGTGGCACGGTGGTTAGCACTGCTGCCTCACAGCACCAAGGACACGTGTTCAATTCACGGCTTGGGTGACTGCCTGTGTGGAGTTTGCACATTCTCCCCGTGTCTGCGTGGGTTTTCTCCGGGTGCTCCAGATTCCTCCCACAGTCCAAAGATGTGCGGATTAGGTTGATTGGCCATGTAAATTGTTTCTTAGTGTCCTGGGATGTGTAGGTTAGATGGATTAGTGGGGTAAATGTGTGGGCTTGTGGGGATAGGGCCAAGGTGGATTGTTGCCGGTGCAAACTCGATGGGCCGAATGGCCTCCTTTCGCACTGTAGGGATTCTATCATTTCTGTCATTCACTGCCCGGTAGATTTACAATCCAAGGGATTTTATTGTTCAAGCTTTTCCGAGTCTCCCAAAACCATTCCTTATTTCCCACAATATTGGAGGCGATTTTCACTGTCAGAATTACAACATGGACTGAAAATCTGGAGAGAATTGGAAATACAATTCCTTCCAGAGAGATTGTGTTCCACCATTTTGTCCACCCCTCGCTGGTGACATTGCAAAGATCAAGCCCACAAAGGGCGAGAACCTCATTTAAATGTTTTTAATATATTTTAATATAATTTACAGCACCCCCTCCACACCCAGCATAATTAACAGCACCCTCCCCCACCCCCTACACACCCCCCCCCCTCCTCCCCCCCATTGCCGTATATTCACCTGGAGGTGAACCTGTCATGAGGAACCCCCCCGGAGCTGTAAAGGACAGACCCGAGCAGTGCCTCTGGCACAGTGCCAACCTGGCAATGCCAATCTTCACCAAGGGCACCCTATGGGGGTGCCTCATGGGGTGTGGTGGCAGGTGCATGTGTGTGTGTGTGGTGGGGAGGGACAGAGGGAGATGTTGGTGATGATGTCGGGGGGGGTAGGGGTGGGGAAAGTGCGAGGGGGGGTGCCGGCTTTGATCATGGGGGGAGTGGGGACTCCCTGAGACCTCCGAGATGGGGTGTGGGGAAGGTTATTTCTTTGTCTGATCTTTAAAAAGGAAGCCCCAATCTCAGTGCAGCCAGACATTGCTGGTTGGGGTTATGGCCGGGCAATGCCCACCTGGTGCCCTGGCACTGCCCAGTTGGGCACCATAAATGTGTCGGGGCAGTACCAAGGGAGTGGGGCCTAAGTGGGGGTGGGGCCTGAGTGTTGCAGGTTCCCTCACAATAGTTATACAGTATAATTACCAAGAATATCTGAGCAGCTGAGATAGAATCATAGAATCATAGAAACCCTACAGTGCAGAAGGAGGCCATTCGGCCCATCGAGTCTGCACCGACCACAATCCCACCCAGGCCCTATCCCCGCATATTTACCCGCTAATCCCTCTAACCTACACATCTCAGGACTCTAAGGGGCAATTTTTTTTTTTTAACCTGGCCAATCAACCTAACCCGCACATCTTTGGACTGTGGGAGGAAACCGGAGCACCCGGAGGAAACCCACGCAGACACGAGGAGAATGTGCAAACTCCACACAGACAGTGACCCGAGCCAGGAATTGAACCCGGGACCCTGGAGCTGTGAAGCAGCAGTGCTAACCACTGTGCTACCGTGCCGCCTGAACATGAACTGAGTTGGAGAGTTGGTGTCGGGAAGGGTAAGGGAGGGGGTTCGGCTGAGAGCCTCTCTGATGCTGCATGGTGCAAGGACTTTAAAATGGGACTCTGACGTGTAAACAGTACAGGTGACAATGTGATATAACTGAACATTTAAAATGATGAACAGATGGGATACGGAATATATCAGCATCCTTTTGACTTTCTGAAATACAGACACAAGAGCAAATTGGCACCTGAGTGAGGTTAATGAGCAGTGAATGACATTGATCTGATGGCACTCAGCAAGGTAATCCATGCTGGCACAGTTAAATAATCCCCATTCAACCTACAGCTTAATTCTTAACTTTCACTTCAGTCACTCATCTGAACCTCACATAAAACTGTCATCATTCCTTCCAGATCCTGGTAATTTAACACACTGGGAACAAGAAACCAGCCTGCAGCATGATTGGTTTAACGTTTCGGGTGAAGTCTGTGTACCTGAGCAGGTAAATGACTTTAACCTCCTTCTCTCTGAGGCTAACAGATCCACTGCTGCATCTTTTTGGATTTGGGATTTCCAGGTTTCAGTTGCAATGTAAAATTGTGGCCATCAGCCAATCCAAGCCCTAATCCTATTGCCTGTATCGACATACAATCCTAACCTTCACCCGACCTGCTTGTACCGAATGATAATACGGAAATAATGCTATAGGAATGACACTATAAGAATGATACTATAGGAGTGATACGATGGGAGTGTTACTATGTGAATGTTACTATAGGAATATTACTCTAGGAATGATTCTATAGGGATGCTACAATAGAAATGTTACAATAGGAATAATACTAAAGGAATGACTCTATAGAAGCAGTACTATGGTTATGATACTATAGGATAATATAGGAATGCTACTATTGGAATGATACTATAGGAATGTTACAATAGGAATAATCCTATAGGATACTATAGGATTAATAACATAGTAATGATAGGAATAATAGCATAGGAATGATTCTATAGAAATGTTACAATAGAAATGATACAATAGGAAAAATACTTTTTAAAAATTCATTCATGAGACATGGTCATCGCTGACTGGCCAGCATTTATTGCCATCCCTAGTTGCCCTTGAGAAGGTGGTGATGAGCTGCCTTCTTGAATCGCTGCAGTCCATGTTCTGTGGGTTGACCCACAATGCTGTTAGGGAGGGAATTCCAGGATTTTGACCCAACGACAGCGAAGGAACGGCGATATATTTCCAAGTCAGGATGGTGAGCGACTTGGAGGGAAACTTGCAGGTGGTGGTGTTCCCATGTATCTGCTGCCCTTGTCCTTCTAGATGGAAGTGGTCGTGGGTTTGGAAGGTGCTGTCTAAGGACCTTTGGTGAGTTGCTGCAGTGCATCTTGTAGATAGTACACACTGCTGCTACTGAGCTTCCATGGTGGAGGGATTGAATGTTTGTAAATGTGGTGTCAATCAAGTGGGGCTGCTTTGTCCTGGCTGGTGTTGAGCTTCTTGAGTGTTGTTGGAGCTGCACCCATCCAGGCAAGTGGGGAATATTCCATCACACTCCTGACTTGTGCCTTGTAGATGGTGGATAGGCTTTGGGGAGTCAGGAGGTGAGTTACTCGCTGCAGTATTCCTAGCCTCTGAACTGCTCTTGTAGCCATTGTGTTTATACGGTGAGTCCAGTTGAGTTTCTGGTCAATGGTAACCCCAAGGATGTTGACAGTGGGGGATTCACTGATGGTTACACCATTGAATGTCAAGTGGCGGTGATTAGAGTGTCTCTTATTGATGATGATCACTGCCTGGCATTTATGTGGCATGAATGTTACTTGCCACTTGTCAGCCCAAACCTGGATATTGTCCAGATTTTGTTGCATTTGAACATAGACTGCTTCAGTATCTGAGGAATCGCGAATGGTGCTGAACATTGTGCAATCATCGGTGAACAGCCCCACTTCTGTTCTTATGCCGTAGGGAAGGTCATTGATGAAGCACCTGAAGATTGTTGGGTCTAGGACACTCCCCTGAGGGACTCCTGCAGAGATGTCCTGGAGCTGAGATGACCTCCACAACCACAACCATCTTCCTATGTACCAGGTATGACTCCAACCAGCGGAGAGTTTGTCCTTGATATCCATTGATTCCAATTTCACTAAGGTTCCTTGGTGCCACACTCGGTCGAAAGCGACCTTGATGTCAAGGGCAGTCACTCTTTTGTCCATGTTTGAACCAAAGCTATAATGAGGTCAGGAGCTGAGTGACCCTGGTGAAACCCAAACTGGGCGTCACTGAGCAGGTTATTGCTGAGCAGGTGCTGCTTGATCGCGCTGTCGATGACCCCTTCCATCACTTTACTGATGATCGAGAGTAGACTGATTGGGTGGTAATTGGCCGGGTTGGACTTGTCCTGCTTTTTGTGTACAAGACATACTTGGGCAATCTTGCACATTGTTGGGTGGATGCCTGTGTTGTAACTGTACTGGAAGAGCTTGGATAGGGGAGCGGCAAGTTCTGGAGCACAAGTCTTCAGTACTATTGCCGGAATGTTATCGGGGCCTATTGCCTTTGCAATATCCAGTGACTTCAGCCGCTTCTTGATATCATGTGGAGTGAATTGAATTGGCTGGAGACTGGCATCTGAGATGCTGGGGACCACTGAAGGAGGCCGAGATGGGTCATCCACTCGGCGTTTCTGGCTGAAGATTGCTGCATATACTTCAGCCTTATCTTTTGCACTGATGTACTCATTGAAGATGGGGATATTCGTGGAGCCTCCTCCTCCAGTGAGTTGTTTAATTGTCCACCACTATTCACAACTATAGAATAATACAATGGGAATGATACTATAGGAATGACACAATAGGAATAACATCGTAGAATAATACTATAGGAATGATACTATAGGAATAATACTGTAGGAATGATACTAAACGAATGATACTAAATAAATAATGTTTTGGAGTGCTACAATAGGAATGTTACACTAGAAATACTACTGTAGGAATGATGCTATAGGAATGATACTAAAGGTATAATACTAAAGAAAATAAAAAATAAAAAAAAGTTTTTAAAAAGGGCGGCATGGACAATACTCCAAAAATGTGTGGGTTAGATGGATTGACAACGCTAAATTGCCCCTTAGTCTCAGAGGGACTAGCTAGGGTAAATGCATGGGGTTGTGGGGATGGGGCCTGGGTGGGATTGTGGTTGGTGCGAACTCAATGGACCAAGTGGCCTCCTTCTGCACTGTAGGATTCTATGATTCTATGAAGTTGGGTTGAAGGACCTGTTTCCATGCTGTAAACCTCTCTGACTCAATGACTCTGAAGGAATAATACTATAGGAATGATACTATAAGAATAACATGACAAGAATGATACCATAGGAATGATTCTAGAGCAGGGGTCTCCAAACTACAGCCCGCGGGCCACATCCGGCCCGCAGCGGGCTACATCTGGCCCGCAGCCAGTGGGGCGGGATGGGATTCCCGCTGCCGAAAACACTCCCGCGTCCGGAACCCCGCCGCTGACTCAGGATCCGGACGCAGGGACGGAAGCCACAGGCCAGACATTTGCTGCCGCTCCGCGCGGTGTCTGATGGACCCATGGGAATCCCCGCGCTCTTTACCGGCCTATTGTCCAATCAGAGCTGCCGTCCTGTGACTGACAGTTCATTAAACAAATCAGCAATTGAGACATCTGTTATCCAGTTGCCGCTCTGCATTGACTGAGTGACAGCTGCTTTATCCAATCTGTGAGCTCCATCTGTCTGAAATGAGCGAGAACAATGACAATGATGGCGGCAATTCAGACCAATTCAGTTATGGAAGGAAAAAAGAAAAGAAAAGTGGACAGTGAGTGGCACCTGTTTAATGAAGAATGGGGTGTAAAGTACTTCTTTGTACAAACAGGTGATAAAGCCTTGTGTGTCATATGCAACAAAACTGTTGCAGTTTTGAAGGAGTACAATGTACGTCGGCACTATGAGACCAAACATGAACCAAGTTATTCCCAATTCACAGGAACACAGTGTTCGGAAAAATTTGAATCAATGCAACGCAGGTTGTTTTCCCAACAAGCTTTTTTTACGCAGAAGATAACTGAAAATGAAGCTTTAACCAGGGCCGGTTACAAACCAGCTTATGTGTTGGCTAAAAGAGGAAAGCCATTCACCGATGGAGATCTCATCAAAGAGTGTATAATGGAAGCAGTGGAAGAGTTATACCCAGAAAAAGCAGATCTGTTCAAAATCATCAATCTTGCGCCAAATACTGTTGCTCATAGAATTGAGGATATAGGAAGCAATATATTTCATCAAATTGCTGACAAAGCAAGAAATTTTCAGTTGTATTCTCTCGCACTTGATGAATCGACTGATGTGTGTGGCACATCACAACTCCTAGTATTCATCCGTGGCATCGACAGTGAATTTAATGTGACACAAGAATTAGCATCAGTGCATAGCATGCACAGCACAGTAACTGGAGAAGACATCTCCAAAGAATTGCAAAAAACTGTGTTAGAATATAACCTGGAGTGGAATAAACTGCAATGTGTGACAATTGATGGAGGAAAGAACATGTCTGGGGTGAAGAAAGGTTTGGTTGGACAAATCACAAAAGCTTGTGAGGTTGGTGGATTCTCAAAGCCCATGTTTCTGCATTGCATTATCCATCAACAAGCATTGTGCGGAAAATATGTGGATATGTCTTGCGTTCTGAAAGCTGTTGATTCAACAGTGAATTTCATTCGATCTCACGGGCTTAATCATCGCCAGTTTCGTGATTTTCTGAAAGAAACTGATTCTGAGTTTGGCGACTTGCCTTATTATACAGCAGTTCAATGGCTTAGTTGTGGAAAGGTTCTATCACGGTTCTTTCAGCTCAGAGGAAATTGATTCCTTTCTCACAAAGAATCGACCTGAACCACTTTTATCAAACACTGACTGGCTTTGGAAATTGGCATTTTTTGCAGACATGACAGGCCATATGAATCAATTGAATCTGAAGTTGCAAGGTGAAACAAATTTGATTTGTGATCTATTCGCGCATGTCAAGGCATTCAGGGCAAAACTGATGCTATTTCAAGGACAGCTGAAAGTTCATAACTTGGTTCATTTTCCATGTTGTGAAAAATTTCATGAAGAAAGTGAAGCAGAATTTCCTTCTCCATTTGCAACAGAAATCATTAAGGATTTGCAAAAACAATTTCAGGAACGATTTTCTGATCTTGATGGAAACACAGATGAAATAAAGCTGTTTCAAAATCCATTTGGCTGCAATGTTGAAACACTCCCAAGTCAGTTTCAAATGGAAATTATTGATCTCCAATCAGATGACATGCTGAAAGACAAGTATAAAGAAGGAAATCTGATCCAATTTTATAAATCTTTGCAGCCTGAGCAGTTTCCAAATTTGAAGCGATTTGCTTGTGGATTTGTATCAGTTTTTGGTACAACGTACCTGTGTGAACAAACATTTTCAAAAATGAAGTATGTCAAGTCCAAATATCGAGCAAATTTACCTGATGAGCATTTGAAGTCCATTCCAATAATTGGCTCCTCAAGCTTGAAACCTCAGTTCAGCAATATTTTGAAATTAAAAAAGCAGTTCCATCATTCCCATTAATCTTGAGCAAAACTTCATGATTTGTTGATTACGATTGAAAAGTCCAATTGCCAGAATTGTGTAGAAAGGTGCAGACTGAATTTATTTTTGTTCGACCTTTATTAATTGTTCAAGTTTATTTTGAATTTCTTTGCTTTGTTTTACTGAAGTTCTTTCTTGGGGCGTGTTTATTTTTCTTATTGTATGCCACAAAATTGGGCAAATTCTCATTTCAAATAAACATTTGTAAATTTTCAGTAAATAAAATTAATTAAAAAATGAATATCCTGCTTTTCTCATCTGCAGTTAAGTAATTGATTATTTTGTCAGAGCATTTGCTAATGTTTGACATTGTTACTCATAATATATCATTTCTCAGTGTAAGCACAGCATTGTTTCTTTGTAATTGTCACATTTCTCTTTTGTTCTGAATCATATCATGCTGATTACAAAGATGATCCAAATAAAACTTATTCATTCATTTAAATTTTATTCATTCATTTATAAAACTAATTTCTTTTCTTTGGTCCCCGAAAATGTGTAAAATATACAATGTGGCCCTCGGACTGAAAAGTTTGGAGACCCCTGTTCTAGAGGAATAATACTAAAGGAGTGAAAATACAGGAATAATACTATAGGAGTGAAACTATAGGAATCATACTATAGGATTATATATATATACTATATACTATCAGACTCCAACCTTTAATGTTGGAGTCTGCCCAGTCAATCACTAATTATGTCTTCTCTCTATTCCAGCAAGAAAAGGCGAAGGAAGAGCTTTGACAAGTGCCTCAGTCCCAGTCCCTAGACCACCTCCGAAGTGGAGGCAGAAGATCTTTCTGATGAAGCGCTGTTGTGCTTTTCACCTACACTCTTCACGCTCACATCAGTGGATCCTAGTTCCAGGGTAGGCTCAGGTTCACAATCTGGTGATCTCACCGACATGTGTCCACAGCAGGCGGAGGCAGTGGCAGCCGAGGTTTGTGACATTCGGACTGCTGGAGACCATGCCCCTGCAGAATCCAATGGTGAGTCTCTGGAATGAACCATGAGAAAAATGTTGGAGTTGCAGAGACTGCCTGATGTTCCCCTGGCCGAGTTATCAGAGGCCTTCAGCAGACAGCAACAGAGAATGGAGGATTCTGTCCACGTTCTGTCTGAAGTCGTGGTTTCCGCATGCAAGCGCCTCAAAGTCTCCATTGGAAGGGTGGCGGCTATCTTGGAGACCCAGGAAAACAGTTTCCGCCGGATCTGTACTCAGAACTACACATTATTACTCTAGCAATAGGTACGTCACAGCAGTGGCTTGGCAACAAGGGGACAGGGCACCCAAAGGGAGAAAGGGCATCAGCCAGACACCCTGGAGCATTCACGTAGCTCAATCCAAGGGTCTCCTGCCGCTCCCAAGTCCCCTATGTCTGTGACCCCATGAACTCCAGCAGGTCAGGCCAAGAAGAGTGCACCTGTCCCAGAGCAGGAGACTCTTAACAGGTTAGGACTCTCCAGGCCTCAAAAATATTTTTGAAGTGAATTCCTATTAAAAATATTGCGCTGGGATCTTTTATATGCAGCTGAGAGGGAAAAGAGGGCTTGAGTTGAGAGATGACACCTCCAACAGTGCAGCATTCCCTCAGCACGGCACAGAAGGGTAAGCTTCAATTTGTGTGTGCAAGTGTCTGGAGTGGGATTTGAACCCACAATCTATTTTTCAGAAGCAAGAGTGCTACCGCTGAGCCCAGCTCCCCATCCTGCCAGAACCCACCGAGAACTTTGAAGGTGAGCTGACTCTGGCTAATTCACTAGTCTTGGCACGGGTTTCATCAGACAGATGCCCTTCCACACATTCAATGGGGCCAGCCTGGGTTTTCTCTTAGATCTAGTGACTGCAGTGAGCAGATTGGTTATGTTATTTTAATAGTTGCAGCATTGTGCAGTCCTGGCATCACCCAATCAATCTGCAGCCAGTCACAACTTTGTTCTATTCCCACGCTGGCTGAAGTCAAACCAAGTCGAATTTCAGCTACTGGAGTCAGCCCGTTGGCAGAATTCACCCGCCAAAGTTAGGCTGGCTTTTGAATTGTATGCTACGGCAAAGAAAGGAATAGTTTATGGGCTGAGAGTGTGGTATGTTTGGTGGCATTGGCGCAGGCCATTTTAACTGTCAGGTCTTCTTTTAACTTTTCAATTCAGCCACCTGAAGCTGTCAGGAATTATATAACTTGTTGAGTAGGCGCTGAAAATTGCGTTGCAGTAGGCAGCTCCGGATGGAGTGACGGGTCCAAGGTGATTACGACTGAGAGGAGGAGATTGGAAGCCTACAGATTTCTTACAGAGCCCAGAGCTGGAGTTACCTTACTGCACCCTGAATTTTGAAGGTTTAATGAGGCCCTTGTCCACTCGTATCTCAACATGTACAACATCACCTCAGTGCTTACTGACCAGTATTCGTTGTCAGCTCAGCAATGTTTAGAATTTAAAATAATCATTCCTGTTTTCAAATCCCTCTCAATCTACCTTTCAGTCCAAAGATGTGCGGGTTAGGTTGATTGGCCATGCTAAAAATTGCCCTTAGTGTCCTGAGATGCGTAGGTTAGAGGGATTAGTGGGTAAAATATATGGGGGTAGGGCCTGGGTGGGATTGTGGTCGGTGCAGACTCGATGGGCCGAATGGCCTCTTTCTGTGCTATAGGGTTTCTATGATTTCTATTTCTATTTCTAGGAATCATACTAGAAATGATACTATCAGAATGTTACAATAGGAATGATATAGGATTGGGTCACAAACTGTAATTGGATAGGGAGTCAGATTGGAATGCTCATCTTGTAGTCTGGAATTGTGCTGTTTGCTATTTGTCAAGCTATTTAGAAACAAGATACAATGGCATTGGTTTGATGGCTATTTCCAAAGATTTCTCCTTGATTCTAAAATTAATAAAGGATCAAATTGTTCAGTTAATGGCATTGAATGGAACATGTGCAACACACTGAATGAGATATTCCTGAAAATGTACTTGACTAATGCCCCCAGTTAATCTAAATGTCTTTACCTTGTAGCAGCTTATGACACTTAAAGAGTGAGATGACAATGAAAATGTTAAACTATTTCTGCTTTACAGCTACAGGCATGTCTGGATCTAATCACCAAAGCAAAACTGCCACAGTGACTTTTGGTAAAACTGGTTGAATTGCCAAAGGCACACAATGCTCCTTATAATTTAAAGCTTGTCAGCTGTGTACTAAATCCATCTTCAATACTCAGTAATTAACTGTCAGGGTACGTTTCATCTTACCTAATTTCTCTATATTAATAAATATAACAAGGAAAAAGGAGCACATCACATTTATCAAATTCTCAAGATGCCTCAAAACATGTTTCAGTCAATAAATTACATATTTTGAATATAAATATCAAATACTATTTTGCCCCGGAAACAGCCAATCTGTGCTCTGCAAGCTTCCACAAACAGCAATGAGGTAAATGACCAACAATGTCTTTCAGTGATCGATGAGGGGTACATTTTGGGAATGGTTTCTCTGTTCTCCTTCCAATTATCCCGTGTGATCTTTAACATCAGAAAAACAAGGCCTTGGTTTAGCTTCTTGCCCAGAGCGGCACTGACTCTCCGTTCCGCTCTGTAATTATGTACTCGAATCCTGAGCTGCACTTTCAATTTGAATGGAAGATAGTTGCAGGTTCAGATCAATTCTTTGTTTTGTCTGAAGGATCTCAAACAGAATCACTGCGCTGCCACTCTGGCATTATTCTCCAGTTTCAGATCATCAAATGAGCTGACAGTTTCAGAAGCACGAAAGCAGCAGTTCCCTGGTCTGGGTTTGACTGAGGTTAGAGAGCATCGTGAGGAGAGGTCAACCAGCAGCACAGTCTCAGGAACAAACAAATTAGGAGCAGGAGAAGGCCACTCGGCCCCTCGAGTTTGTCCTCCATTCTGTACGATCATGGCTGATCTGATTGTGACCCCAACCCCACATTCCTGCCTTCCCCCAATAACCTTTCACCTCCTTCCCTATCAAGAATTAGTCAATTTCCTGGTCACCAGAGCCCGGTAGGTGATGAGAGACAAGGTGATATCACAGGTTTAATGCCCAATGTTACAATTATTGGAAAGTACTGGCTCCACAACTCATTCCCGTGGTCAACTAGTCTTTCCAGAGGTGGTGACAATGGAACAGCATCTTCTCCCCCCAGCAACAGCTCCCCCCCCCCCCCCGCAGCAACAACACCCCCAAACCAGCAACAACTCTGCCCATCAACAACACTCCCAGCAACAACCCCCCCAGCAACAACCCCCCCCAGCAACAGCCCCCCCCCCCCCAGCAATACCCACCCCCAGCAACAACACCCCCAAACCAGCAATAACTCTGCCCAGCAACAATACCCCCGGCAACAACCCCCCCAGCAACAACATCCCCAGCAACAACACCCCAAACCAGCAACAACACCCCCAGCAACAACACCCCCAACAACAACACCCCAAACCAGCAACAGCCCCCCCAGCAACAACTCTGCCCATCAACAACCCCCCCAGCAACAACACCCCAAACCAGCAACAACACCCCAAACCAGCAGCAACACCCCCAGCAACAACCCCCCCATCAACAACCCCCCCAGCAACAACACCCCAAACCAGCAACAACACCCCAAACCAGCAACAACACCCCCAGCAACAACCCCCCCAGCAACAACCACCCCAGCAACATCACCCCCAGCAACAACCCGGCCCAGCAATAATACCCCCGCCACATACCCCCCCACCCCAAGAACAACCCCCCCCCCAGCAACACCCCCCAGCAACAACACCCCAAACCAGCAACAACCCTCCCCAGCAATTATGCCCCCGCCACACAGCCCCCATCCCAAGAACAACCCCCCAGCAACAACCTCCCACACCCCCCAAAAACAACCCCCCAACAACTGCCCCCTCCCCAGCTAGCAACAAGAAAACAGGAGGTACACTGTCAGACCGCCAAGGGGGGTGAAGATTTTTACAACATTTAATTAAAGTGATTTGAAAAAATCTCGAAGATCTCCAGCAAGATTTCCTGAGATACTGGCCTCAGGGGATTGTGTGACAGCTCAGCAGAATCTTTTAACCCAACTGTGACATTTCAGTCAGTCATTTCCAAGGGTGGACAGATATTGATGGTGAAAATGATTCATGCTGATATCCTACCCAGTTATATCTCAGTCACATGGACTCTGAATGAACAAACTCACATGTGGGATAAGGGTGAATCATCAGAGAACAAAGCTGGAGGATGTGCACAGGGACATCAACTGAGTCAACACAACTAAACACAAAAAGCCATTCCATCCACATGGTGCTCCCTCACTCCCATGGTCAAGGACACTGAATGACTGGTTTACAGTCCGACCTGAACATCTTTTATTGTTACTGAAAATTCTCCGAAATACCCTATCTTTCACCAGTTGAGGGATGCATCAAACACAAAGGAGAAAATGCTGGAAAATCTCAGCAGGTCTGGCAGCATCAAAGCTCACGGAAAGTTCAGAAGGAGCGAGGTTGGAATGGGTGAGAGGGGCAGAAAAATTAAGACAGCCAATGTCCCGTCGACATCCTTTTATACGCCAAACACATCGGTGGCAGACACGTGAGTGCATTTTTCAGTCTGTTTGGTTGCTGGAGGTGATAGTGCCGGATACCAGTCCAAATATAGTGTAAACCCTTTAAAGACATGGTCCAAGTGGGCTTGGAAAGACAAGGGAAAACTGCAGGTGTGGAGACGCCTCCTCCTGGTGTCAGGCAGAGAGTCAGAGTGACCCTGTCCCAGAGGAGGACATGGTTCCCTCTGGAGGTGTTCAAAGCGATGATGTGGAGATGCCGGCGTTGGACTGGGGTAAACACAGTAAGAAGTTTAACACCTGGTTAAAGTCCCAGTTAAAAGTGGTTGGACTTCAACCTGGTGTTGTTAAACTTCTTACGGTGTTCAAAGCTCCAGTTATCTGAGGGGAGCGTCGCGAATGGAGTGATGTTCAGATGCCAGGTGAGAGAGTTAAAAACATCGAGGGACAGTGTCAATCTCTACAAAATATCCAGAAACAGCCAGAAGGAGTTGTTCGTGACACACAGATATCCAGTGGATGAGTTAGTGAGAGCTGTGTCGACAGTACGGAAAGTATTATCATAAAACTGTCACAAGGGACAATGTATTCCAGCACAGATAGACGCCGAAACCTCTGACCTTCTCTGCGGCTGGGATTCTCCGGTGCTGCTGCAATGAGTGGAACTTTGGCTGAGTGCCAAATTCTCCATTCATTCCGGCAGTGGGGGTGGGATGAAGGAGATCAGAGAATCCCACCCTCTAGAGAGTATTACAGAGGAACAACTGGAGGTGGGAGTGTAATCAGTACAGATAGTCAGGTAGAGTCACAAGAGGGCAGTGTAATTCAGCACAGATACACACCCAAAGTGTCTGTATAATCCATCACATGTACATAGAGCTATCGACAGTCACAGGCAGCAGTTTAATCAACACAGATACAGGTGTCAGTGTCAATAATGTATTTAAACAATTAATAACACATGGGACAATGCACTGTGCAACACAAACAGATAGGCTGTCAAAAACAGCGATAGGAACAGGTTAAATCAAGCCAGAAATACAGGCACTGTAGGAACTGCACTATAGTTCAGATGAACAGAACTGTCACAATGCCCTTCAGTGTAGATAAACATCACGATAGAGAAATAACCACAGGGAAGAATGTGTGGCAGTGCAGACAGAGATATTGGAGTGATGGGCAGCAGTGTGATCCAGTACATATGGACAGTGCTAGCCAGTGACAACATTTGACTTGGAAGCAATAGACATTGAGGAGGTAGAAGTCATAGAAGTCATAGAAACCCTGCAGTGCAGAAGGAGGCCATTCGGCCCATCGAGTCTGCACCGACCACAATCCCACATATTTACCCGCTAATCCCTCTAACCTACGCATCTCAGGGGCAATTTTTTTAACCTGGCCAATCAACCTAACCCGCGCATCTTTGGACTGTGAGAGGAAACCGGAGCACCCGGAGGAAACCCACGCAAACACGAGGAGAATGTGCAAACTCCACACAGACAGTGACCCAAGCCGGGAATCGAACCCGGGACCCTGGAGCTGTGAAGCAGCAGTGCTAACCACTGTGCTACCGTGCCGCCCACAACCACTGTGCTACCGTGCCGCCCACAACCACTGTGCTACCGTGCCGCCCACAACCACTGTGCTACCGTGCCGCCCACAACCACTGTGCTACCGTGCCGCCCACAACCACTGTGCTACCGTGCCGCCCACAACCACTGTGCTACCGTGCCGCCCACAACCACTGTGCTACCGTGCCGCCCACAACCACTGTGCTACCGTGCCGCCCACAACCACTGTGCTACCGTGCCGCCCACAACCACTGTGCTACCGTGCCGCCCACAACCACTGTGCTACCGTGCCGCCCACAACCACTGTGCTACCGTGCCGCCCACAACCACTGTGCTACCGTGCCGCCCACAACCACTGTGCTACCGTGCCGCCCACAACCACTGTGCTACCGTGCCGCCCACAACCACTGTGCTACCGTGCCGCCCACAACCACTGTGCTACCGTGCCGCCCACGCGGTATATAGTAAGGAAAATTTATAATTTTTTAACAAATCGCTGTGGAATCTGTAATTCGTTTTAAGAATGTTTGAAAGGGATTTTTAAGTGATTGCATCAATTCTAAAGGGAGTAATTTTCTTGATTGAGAAGATTTACTGCTGCATGTGAACTGTAACCCTCAACCTGGAAGCAATACCAGCCAGGAGGAAGTTAAGATGGTAAGCCACTTGGTTGGCAGACACAAAGCAGAACTACAAGTAGAGGAGCTGGAGGGTGAGGTACAGATACAGACATAAGGAGAAAGCAGACAGAGACAGAAAGATTGGCAGAGTTCCTGTGAGAATCGTAAGAAGCAAATCACTCTCAGGAAGAGGTCAGCTTTTCTGTTTGGCAGAAAAGGAGACAGGAGCTCTTGGTGGACAATGCAAGCTGGTTAAAAAGGTCTAAAAGCTGGAGAACTGTGTGAAGAGTTTGGAGACTCTAAAGAGCAGGTTATTTTCCCAGAGTGCTCAAGCTGTGAACTGGAGTGTTATTGGCTGGTCAGCTAAAAAGGAATTCTGGAAAGTTACGCCATCAGACAGAGGGTTTATGGACATGTACCTTGCTGATTACAATCATAACCATAAAACTATGAGATGAACACTGTTGTTGGATAAGACTCCTGACATTCTTTATATGAGTAAAGAACAGCATATTGTGGAACTGTGTAGCTACAGGACTGTGGGGAAGGATACAGGTTCTTCTGCTTGTGTTTTTGTGGGATGTGGGCGTTACTGGCTGGGTCAGCACTTATTACCCATCCCTACTTGCTCTTGAGAGGGTGGTGGTGAGCCGCCTTCTTGAAGGGTTATAGAAGAAGTGTTGTTGATACAACCATAGTGCTGTTAGGAAGGGAGTTCCACGATTTTGACCCCAGTGACAGTGAAGGTGTGTTGACGAATTGAAGTGGTTTACCTTTTTATTTGAAGCATCATTTACCTATTCATTCATGTTTAATCAGCGTTCGTTCCGATTTGTGTTAAAGTAAAAGTTACGAAGAGTAGAATCTTGAGGGCAATTTCTTCATTTGAGACCATTCAGCAAATTTGCTTCAATTGGCTTCCGGTTTCTCCACGAGAAGCAGTTCCTGCAATGCCAGTTTGCATAGCGTTGCTGGTGTCAGCTCCAGGACAGCGTGAAGTGTTATGGTTCAGCTCAGAAACTCCAAAGTGTTCTATGGAGCCCGCCTGGATCATAAGTTTTGCCTCTTGAATTTAGCTAGGATAAGCATGAGATGTTTCACTTCAGGTATGATTCAAATGACCCACTAGGGAGCTTTTATCAAACAAAGTTTAATTAAGAATATAGTTAACATGTATGGAAAAAAAATTAGCATTACTTTTTATCAAATTACCGACAAAAACAAAACAACCAAGATAATGTATAACCCTTAACAAATATATCTAAAATGTTCCAATCAAATCAAAACCTTCCATAGACAAAACCCTTTAAACAGGTTCAACACAGCAAAAACTAACATGATACTGGAACTGAGCCCTTTGGTTGGAGAATTGAAATCTCTCAGTCCTGTAAGTTCCAGCAGCTCCCCTGATACACCCAGAACAGTTTGAAGTCTGAACCCCAGGTAGACTCTAGTCAAGCCACCAACAACAGATTTTCTACTCCAGGAAGGCTTTCAGCTAACCCGCAGGATTTCCAAAACCAGGGAGAGAGAGAGATACTACTTTTCAGCTTGCTGTCCCTTCTAAAACTAAAACCTGCAGCTCCAAACTGAAAATAAAAGAGCTCCTGTCACCTGACCTGCCAAGCAGGTTTTCTCCTAACAATGCAGAGTCATAAAAGATTAGAATTTTTTTAGTTCGTTACAAGTTGTCACAAGAAGGCTTACATTAACATTGCAATGAAGTTACTGTGAAAATCCCCTAGTTGCCACACTCCAGTGCTTGTTTGAGTACACTGAGGGAGGATTGTAGCATGGCCAATGCACCTAACCAGCATGTCAGATCCGACAGTAAAAATAAACAAACCCCCGTTTAAGCAGCAATAAAATGACATCTCCAGACAAGCCGGCAACAATGACATCAGCTGAGGCCGTGAGCTGGGAGAACATGATTTTTTTAAAAAGTCTCTCAAAGGTACAGTGACGTCACAGAATCACCTAAAAATAATGTCCTATTGCCTCTGGTCCCATCCAGCACAGTCTGCACTGATCACCATGATTAGAAAGGGCTCTGGTGGGTGGAGGGGGACAGGTTTGTGCAGAGTTTGACAGCCCTGTCAATCCGTGCTCTCTCACACACTGACAGCCGAACATGCACTCAGCCTCATCTGCTGAGAGTTTACAGGTGAAATATTTCTGACTGCTATTTTCCCCACTGTAGAGCTAGTGGAAGTTCTGCACACTGTGTCGCAGGAGGAGCTTGCGGTATTTGTTGGAAGGAAAGGCTGCTGGAGGTGTGAGGAGGGGAGAAGAGTTTGAAAGTCTCTGAGCAGAGGCTGCTATCACTGCTGGGCGGCTGGCGTTACCATCCCTCTGGCCTGACACAGAGATGGAGCAGAGGCGGCGGAGAGGCTCATCTATGAACTGACAGAACAGGAGCAGCCTTACCCAGCAAGGATATCGAGAAGCCACTTCCACCAGCAGCTCAGCCGGGAGAGGTGTGTGAATTTACCACCATCTGGAGCTCCAGCCAGAGAGCAGGGTGAGGATGGCACTGCCAGCGGCTGCCCAGGGCACCCTTCACCCTCGATCCCTGCACCTTCGGATCCTTCCAGACTGGAGCCAGAGACATCGCCAACATTGCTGAGTTTGTCACCAATCGCATCATCAGGGGATGGGGTCACTGGGACTGTCTCTGTGAGGAAAGGGACTACATCTTCCTCACTCTAAGCAGATAGGAGCGGGCGGCGTGGGCAAGAGACCAGGATTCCCAATCATTCCCGGTCAGCGCCTGCACATGTGACTCTGTGGGCATGACAACTGGAAGATGTACCAGAACCGCAAAGTGTTCCATTCCGTTGAGGGCTGTTAGTGTACAATCATGTACACAGCATCCAGTCAGTGAATTCCTCTTATATTCTCCATGGGGTGGGCTCCCGCTCCACATTAGTGTTGGACTTGACCATTATCCTTCACAGTGACAACAGGCTGTCTGGCAGGCCTGTCAATGTGCCAGTACCTGTGTACATGCCAGCCTTTTCCTGTATGCCACTCCATTGATGTTACCACCTGAATCCCCTTCAGCAGGACCCCTCTCCTGCCGCATGCCCCAGGCAGTTTGTACACTCACTGTTCTTTCCCCCTGGCCTGGCTGCAGACACTCCTGCCAACCTCTCACCACACACTGACTCTGACTCCATTCCTCTCGGCCACGCCCAGCACCGTTATCCGAGCTGGTGTTTGTGAGTCTGACAACAAGCAGACGCACATCTCCATCGCACATCTGTTCTTGGCCACACTCTCCCCCATCAGGTCTCACTGTCTGACCAGAGAGCAGCTCAGGGGTATCTGAGGAGCGGCACGGTGGCACAGTGGTTAGCACTGCTGCCTCACAGCGCCAGGGACCCGGGTTCAATTCCCGGCTCGGGTCACTGTCTGTGTGGAGTTTGCACATTCTCCCCGTGTCTGCGTGGGTTTCCTCCGGGTGCTCCGGTTTCCTCCCACAGTCTGAACATGTGCGGGTTAGGTGGATTGCCCAGGGATATGCGGATAGGGTGGGCCTGGTAATCTGGTCTTTCAGAGAGTCGGTGCAGACTCGATGGGCCGAATGACCTCCTTCTGCTCTGTGGGAATTCTTTTCGATGGAAACATAAATTCAGAAGACAGGGAGTGGGGCTGTGCTAAGGAGAGAGGAGAGTTGGTGAGGGGAAAGCAAGAAGTTCAGCTTCACACTACAGCCTGTATATCACAGCAGATTGTGGGATGTGGCTGAAGTGGAATTTGAGAAATAGAATAAGGCAGGAACATCCTTTCACCTGGACGCTGATTGCAATAACTTGTCACAGCCATACTAATAATTCTTAAAATTTATTTAAATATGGAACATTGGCGTCATTGGCAGGGATAGCATTTATTGCCCATTCTGAATTGCCCTTAAGAAGGCGGTGGTGAGCTGCCTTCTTGAATCGCGATGTGGAGATGCTGGCGTTGGACTGGGCTGAACACAGTAAGAGTTTTAACAATACCAGGTTAAAGTCCAACAGGTTTCTACCAAATAAACCTGTTGGACTTTAACCTGGTGTTGTTAAAACTCTTGAATCGCTGCAGTCCATATGGTGTAGGTACACCCACAGTGCCGTTAGGAAGGGAGTTCCAGGACTTTGACCCAGTGACAGTGAAGGAATGGTGATGTAGTTCCTAGTCAGGATGTTGAGTGACTTGGGGAACCTCCAGGGGCTGGTGTTCCCAGGTATCTGCTGTTCTTGTCATTTTAAACAGAAATGGTTTTGGGTTTGGAAGGTGCTGAAGGCCCATGCATTTTCTAAGTTGTATTGGGTTAATTGTTTTGAACCATGTACCTGTGCTTTTGCTGGTTGTGCTGCAGTTCTGTGGGTCTGTCTCAAGGCAGTAAGCAGATGGAAACACAGGGAAGAGTTTCACTGAGGCTCATATTGATTTAAAAAAAATAAAGCCAGTTTCAACTAAACACACACACACACACACACACACAGGGGACGCACACACAGGGGACGCACACACACACACACAGGGGACGCACACACAGGGGACGCACACACACACACACAGGGGACGCACACACAGGGGACGCACACACACACACACACACACACACACACACAGGGGACACACACACACACACACACACACAGGGGACGCACACACACACACACAGGACACACACACACACACAGGGGACGCACACACAGGACACACACACACACACAGGGGACACACACACACGCAGGGGACACACACACACACACACACACAGGGGACACACACACACACACACACACAGGACACACACACACACACAGGGGACACACACACACACACACACACACAGGGGACACACACACACACACACACACAGGGGACACACACACACGCAGGGGACACACACACACACACACACACAGGGGACACACACACACACACACAGGGGACACACACACACACACACACAGGGGACACACACACACGCAGGGGACACACACACACACACACAGGGGATACACACACACAGGGGACACACACACACACACACACACAGGGGATACACACACACAGAGGATAGATATGCACAAACACCCTCACACAGATGGACAAACACACAGACGGATACACACACACACAGGCACACACAGACAGGCGATCACACAGACTATTTACTTCAATTTTACTCGGGCTTCTTGATGCCGCACTCAGCCAATTGCCTCGATGTCAAGGGCAGTCACTCCCATCTTATCTGGTGTTCAGCTACTTTATCCATGTTTGGACTAAGATGAGGTCAGGTGCTGAGTGGCTCTGGCAGATCCCCAGCTGTTCACTGGTGAGCAGGGTATTGCTGCTGATTGAGAGTAGACTGATGAGGCAGCAATTTGCTCGATTGGATTTGTCCTGTTTTTTAATGAAAAGGACATACCTGGGAACTTCCTGCATTGTTGGGTAGATACCAGTGTTGTGGTTGTATTGGAACAGTTTGGTTACAGGTGAGGCAAGTTCTGGGGCACACATCTATAGTCAAGTTGTCAGGATAATTGACTTTCAGTATTGTTATAGACAGGTGGGGTGTAAATTTAAACAGCATTAATTTCTTTCCTCTCCACCCATGTGTAAACAGAAAGGTGTTTTTGATTTCTCCCTTTATAATCAGTGGCATATTTACCAACCTCTCAGTTTTGATGTGATCCAATTTTCTATTAAATCCCCACAGCAAACTCAAGATAGGATGAACTCAGAGGGTTAGTTTATTTGCCCACTCCAAACATGAGAGAAAGTTGCAACATTGCCTCCACACTTAGACCGCAAAAGAAGGATAAAGAGCAGAAGGGCTTACATACATTGCAGACACCACTGAGAAAATAAATATTGGTTCACATGGGTTCCAGAGACAGAATCAAAGTCCACTGAGGTATTCCATCATAGCGCTCAGTGAGCTGGGTAATTCACTTTTCCGGAGGTTTTGACTTCATGCAATGAGATAAGCGTGCAGAGGTATGAGTCTTGTAGGCAATGGTACAGAATTTCAAGCAGATGCAGAGTATATAGAGCTTGGTGTCCAACCTGGGACAAAGCTCCTTATCTGTGAGGCTGCTAGTCAGTTGGTAGAAAGGCAGACTGAGACCTTGCAGTTCAGCAAGGCACTATTACTAGTTCTACAAGCCAGAGGCTCATTTCCCATAACTTCCACCTCTCCACTGTCTTTGACAAAGAAAGCGTATGCCTTGTCGGAACCCCCAAGATTAAATGTTTCAACCATTAAGAATTGAAAGGATGGTTGCTGGCCCTTTGTCTTAGCAGACAAGTAGACTCCAGTTGGTCAACCTGGGTTAAGAAATGTAGATGGTCTTTGTGTAGCTGTCTTTGAATTTAGTCTGTACAGTCCACAAGGGGTCATTAGTGGCTCTTTGTGGATATTTATATGCAAATTTCTCTGATACTACTTATTTTGTGCAGACAGACAGAGCTTCAGTAATTGTGGATCTTTGTCCAGTTTGAACTTTTAGAGATAGAAATGAGCATGTCAATATATATTTTCTAAGACACAGGGCGAAGACTTAGTCCCTCACACTATCCAGTTGTTTTTTGATAACGTTACGGAATTGTTCAAGTTCTTGAGCTTGGGTAAAGTATCAGACTTCAGCCCGAGCCTTCCTTTGAGGATTGGAGTGGGTGAAAGTACAGTTTCCTCACTCAGCCTCTCGCACCATGGGTGGAGCCTGGATTCTATGCCGATTGAGAAGAGAGAGGAGCAGGTTTGCCTCCTTCTCATCATACTGCCTCATACGGCTTTGTTCTTTTCTTAAAAGTTTATTTATTCGTGTCACAAGTATGTTACATTAACACTGCAATGAAGTTACCATGAAAATCCCCTCATCACCACACTCACCGGTGCCTGTTTGGGTACACTGATGAGGGAGAATTTAGCATGGTTAATGCACCTACCCAGCACGTCTTTTGGATTGTGGGAAGAGACCGGAGCACCCGGAGGAAACCCACGCAGACACGGGAAGAACGTGTCGACTCCGCACAGACAGTGACCCAGGCCGGGATTTGAACCCGGGTCCCTGGTGCTGTAAGGCAGCAGTGCTAACCCACTGTGTCACCCTGCCGCCCCCTTTTCTGGCCTCCTGCTCCTTTATCAGGATTTCAAACAGGAGAAGTCCCCAGGCAAACAGGCTGAACATTTGACAGCAACGCCTCCAGAAACATGGCACTAATTCTCCAAACACATCAACATCAGAAATCAGCTGAATACGGCAACCAGCTGGTGAGTCAGAACATGTTACAACCCTCAATCATCGGTGAACCAAATTAACTGCAAAACATTAATCATCAACTTCCTGACCAAAAATAATTAAACCAAAAGTCACCAAACTTTAATTTCAACCACAAGCCATTACATTACTAAACCTGATCCCAAACTTCCTCCAGTGGTGACTCCAGGCCCCACATCTCTGGACTCCTTGACATTCCTCTCTGCATTCACTCCATCAGGTACAGTGGTGGCAGACCCGGCCCTATCATGCCAAACTCCCTCCCTCCCCATCCCTCCATCTTCCAAAGTTCCCTAAAGTGCTTCTGGCAATGCTCCCTAAGCCCAGCTTTCTGTATAGAATCCCTGCAGTGCAGAAGGAGGCCATTCGGCCCATCGAGTCTGCACTGACCACAATCCCACCCAGACCCTATTCCCATAACCTAACATATTTGCCCCGCTAATCCCCTGACACTAGGATCAATCTATCATGGTCAGTCAACCTAATCCACACATCTTTGGACAGTGAGAGGAAACTGGAAAAAAACCCACACAGAGACACAGGGAGAACATGCAGGCTCCACACCGACAGTGACCTGAGGCTAGAATTGAACCCAGGTCCCTGGCGCTGTGAGGCAGCAGTGCCACCCTGTGTGGTAGGGCACTGCTGCCTCACAGCAGGTATCAGAACTGGCACCCAGTCATCCACCCTGTGTGGTAGGCCGGATGACTGGGTGCCAGTTCTGATACCTGTAAGAGGTGATGCTGGTTGCATAGTGAGATGTCCAGGTGTAGTTGTGACAGTTTCTGCTCCGATGGAGGTTAATGCTGTTGCTTTATCATCGGAGTATCATCGAGCATGCTGGGTGGATTTTGATTCTTGGATTTATAATGAACACCACTGGCTGATTGACAGGGGGTGTGAGGGGGAGAGAGGGTGGGGGATTCCCGTACCAAACCAGTTCAATCCCATTTGAGTGATTCTTTCCTTAAGGCGAATAACAAGACGGCACGGTAGCACAGTGGTTAGCACTGCTGCTTCACAGCTCCAGGGACCTGGGTTCGATTCCCGGCTTGGGTCACTGTCTGTGTGGAGTTTGCACATTCTCGTCGTGTCTGCGTGGGTTTTCTCCGGGTGCTCCGGTTTCCTCCCACAGTCCAAAGATGTGCGGGTTAGGTTGATTGGCCATGCTAAAATTGCCCCTTCATGTCCTGAGATGCATATTAGCGGGTAAATGTGTAGGGTTATGGGGGTAGGGCCTGGATGGGATTGTGGTCAGTGCAGACTCGATGGGCCAGATGGCCTCTTTCTGCACTGTAGGGTTTCTATGATTCTATGAAGACATTTCCAGATGTGGGAAGTGAAAGGTAGACTGTCCTATTCCAAAGAAACAATTAAAACTAATCCATTACTCAAAGGTTCATTTCAAACAAAATTGTAAAACTCTGCTTGGTTGCCACAAAATCTTGGCCATGATTCATGTGAGTTGCACAAGCTCCTTTAATAATTTCTTAGTGACAATCTGATTCTTGCAAGAGGCAATCGTATTTACTTTTTAATCAGTGATTTAACAGGAGATAAAGAAACATTAATTTTAGACAGGTGTCTAGTTGATGCAGCTTCTGATAAAGGAGTTTGGGTTTAATGTACTATCAGAGTGTGTAGGAGGCAAAAAAACTAATTGTATTAAAAACTAATTAGATTGCTTTCAATCATGACAAAGTCTTGTAGTCCAAAACATTAACTCTGTTCCGCTCTCCACAGAGGCTGCCAGACCTGCTGAGTATTTGCAGCATTTTCTGTTTTTAATTCAGATTTCTAGTATATGCAGTTTTCAGCTTTTGAGTTGAAATTGCTTTCTCTGCTCCTGTGCCAACATATTTCTAAGTTTTTAACCCTTTTGATGTCAGTGTTAACAGTTTAATTGTTATCTTGCTGGTGACTGCAGAGATTGAAGCCTCCACTGTTGCGGCTGGGAGTCTGCCTCTGGCTGCATTAACACAAGGGCTTAAAGTCGAGCGCTTTCTGTCTCACACAGAGACAAAGTCTGGGTGGGGCTCGTGTTGACTGCAGAGTGACAAAGCAAAGCCACTTTGCAGTGACATTATCCTGACTAACACACATAATGGACACTATTTGATTTGATTTATTATTGTCACATGTATTAACACACAATGAAAAGTATTGTTTCTTGCGCACTATATAGACAAAGCATACCGTTCATAGAGAAGGAAAGGAGAGAGTGCAGAATGTAGTGTTACAGTCATAGCTAGGGTGTAGAGAAAGATCAACTTAGTGCAAGGTAGGTCCATTCAAAAGTCTGACAGCAGCAGGGAAGAAGCTGTTCTTGAGTCGGTTGGTGCGTGACCTCAGACTTTTATATCTTTTTCCTGACGGAAGAAGGTGGAAGAGAGAATGTCCGGGGTGCGTGGGGTTCTTAATTATGCTGGCTGCTTTGCCGAGGCAGCGGGAAGTGTAGACAGAGTCAATGGATGGGAGGCTGGTTTGCGCGATGGATTGGGCTACATTCATGACCCTTTGTGGTTTCTTGCGGTCTTGGGCAGAGCAGGAGTCATACCAAGCTGTGATACAACCAGAAAGAATGCTTTCTATGGTGCATCTGTAAAAGTTGGTGAGAGTCGTAGCGGACATGCCAAACTTCCTTTATCTTCTGAGAAAGTAGAGGTGTTGGTGGGCTTTCTTAACTATAGTGTCAGCATGGAGAGACCAGGACAGGTTGTTGGTGACCTGGGCAATTAAAAAATTGAAGCTCTCGACCCTTTCGACTTTGTCCCCATTGATGTAGACAGGGGCATGTTCTCCTTATGCTTCCTGAAGTCGATGACAATTTTCTTCGTTTTGTTGACATTGAGGGAGAGATTATTGTTGCCGCAGCAGTTCACCAGATTCTCTATCTCATTCCTGTTCTCTGTCTCGTCATTGTTTGAGATCCGACCCACTATGGTGGTGTCGTCAGCAAACTTGAAAATCGAGTTGGAGGGGAATTTGGCCACACAGTCATGGGTGTACAAGGAGTATAGTAGGGGGCTGAGAACACAACCTTATCCCGTGTAACATGCACAATGGACATTATCCCGTGTAACATGCACAATGGACATTATCCCGTGTAACACACACGATGTGAAATCGACCACGACAGGGTCTGTCCTTGTCAGCACAAAGACTCTTTTCCAGGCGCACCAGGACCACGGTTGCATTCCTGAGGCTCTGCTGCAGCCCAAGCTTGAAACCAAAGGAAATGGTGCCCTCATGCTACACAAGTCGCGAAGTAAAATGCACCATGATTGTGATGCCCACAGACTGGGCCCTCTATCACCTGGTCAAACTGTTAGGATTCAGGCTGTGCATGGCCATGACACACAGCCATGCCCCTCTGCCAAACAGTTCCATGGTAAACTCAGATGGTGCCCACTATGAATGCAATTAACATCACCTCTTACAGGTATCAGAACTGGCACCAACAGCTGGCACCAACAGCTACCACACAGGCCCCCGACACCAGTGGATATGCAGGCTCCTCCAGAGACCAACACAACGAGCCCTGCATCCACATTGACAGAGCATTCCGGGTCACCCATACTAAGGACGCAGGCCGGAGTAACACTATAACACGTAGCAACTGTGGTAACCACATGCTCAGGGTACCTGAGGAAACCGAACATGAGGTTCCAGGATTTACACGACTTGGTGTTAATTTCCATGATAAAGCTCTTGTGAGAGACTTTGCAATGTGTTTCTGTATTAAAGTTGCTATGTAAATACAAGTTGTTGTTGTTCCTCACACGCCAGTGAGAATGGCATCTGTCACTTTCATCCAAATGGTCCACTCATTCATTTTGTGTACTAAATCCTCATTTCATGTATCTGTTTGTATCAACTTTTTAGGTGTTCTTTTGCACAGAAGCGGGTCTCTGATTATTAAGAGTCTCCCGCCCAAGGTTTATGATGATTCAATAAGTAATTTATTGTTGCCATAGCTGATAATCCCCTCTCATTATAAATCTGTTGTTTTTAGTTGGCAATCATCCCTCATGTTGACTGGGATGTCATGCCGCTTAATCACCATCATTGGGAAATTCCTGATGCGGTGCTGTCTTAGCATTTAAATCTAAGTTAAAAACTGCCAGAAATTAATTTCCCACTGGGCTATTCTTAAAGGAGGTACTGTGAGGTTGTGATTAAATAAATTAAAGGCCTGTTTTTAACCACAGCTACCTGTGTTCTTTCCAAGACCCAGTGCTGCCACTGTTTACAGGATTGGTCACAAGCGCTTAAATTCCTCGATACCGCACCAATTTCTACAGATTGCACACTCGACTTTGAACCCTTGTTAACAAAATCTACCACTTGCTGTTACCTCCTTAAGGAAGTGCATTTACTCAGTTTCATCGGATTTAAATGATGTCTAATTGCTGGATATACAAAAAACAAAGAAAATTACAGCACAGGAACGGGCTCTTCAGCCCTCTAAGCCTTCACTGACCATGCTGCCCAACTAAATTAAAACCCCCTACCCTTCCGGGGACCATATCCCTCCATTCTCATCCTACTCATGTATTTGTCCAGACGCCCCTTAAATGTCACTATCGTTTCCGCTTCCACTACCTCTCCCCTCAGCGAGTTCCAGGCACCCACCACCCTGTGTGTGTAAAAAACTTGCCTTGTACATCTCCTTTAAACCTTGCCCCTCGCACCTTAAACGTATACCCCTGAATAATTGACTCTCCCACCCTGGGAAAAAGCTTCTGTGACATAATGAGTTTAATTTCACCACCATGAGGCAGTAGATCCTGCATTCTCCTCTCTGAACATGTCCATCCTGTGGGTCAGGTGCTGAGCTACAAGAAGCAGGAGTTTCGAGGTGCATTTTCAAGCCCCGCTCGGCCTTGCTGATCTCTCACTTTATAAAAGAATCCCAAACCAGATGCTGAAATATGAAAATAGACACAAACCCTTTTCTTATAGTTCATTTATTTACAGAGTGCAGATTATGTAAATCTGTCTCTTGCCTACTAACTCTCTTGTCTCCCAACAGTCTCTTTTTATATGTACTCAAGGCACTTCACAGCATAGGGCTTAGGAACAGGAGGAGGTCGTTCAGCCCTTCGGGGCTGCTTTGCTATTCAATGATCATGGCTGATCTGATTGTGGTCTCAGCCCCACCTTCCTGTCTACCCCCCCCCCCCCCCCCCCCCCCCGCCCCCCTCCCATTACCTTTGACTCCTGCCTACCAAAACCCTAAGTCAGTTTTGAGGAACATTCTACAGACTAACAACTTCTCAGAGAATGTTTTTCTTCTCTCTGTCTTAAAAGGAAGACCCCTTATTATTAACCTTCACCCTCTGACCCTGGTCTCTCCCACAAGAGGAAATATCTGCCCTGTATCCTGCCTATAAAGTCTCCTCAGGATCTTATATGTTTCAATAAGATCACCTATCGTTCTTCTAAACCTGAATGAGTATACGACCAACGTGCTCAGTTTCCTTATAAGATAAGCCCCTCATCCCAGGAAGAAGTCAAGAACCATCTCTGACCTGCTTCTAATACAATTATATTGTTTTTCAGGTGAGGGACAAGATGTGATATAACATGTATAACCACAATAAAAAGTATAAACGTATGAACAAGGAACAGGGATAGGCCATTCATTCCTTCACACTTCCTCCACTATTTAATAGGATCATGGCTGATCTAATTGTAAGCTCAAGCCTGCATTCTACTGAACCCCGATAACCTTTCACCCCCTTGTTTACCAAGAATCTATCGAGCCCAGCCTTAAGAATAACCAAAGCCTCTGCTTCCACTGGCTTTTGAGGAAGAGAGTTGCAGACACTCCACCCTCTGAGAAAAAAAGTGTTGCCTCATCTCCACTTTAAATTGGAAACCCCTTTTTCTAAACATTGACCCTTAATTCTAGATTCCACCACAGAGGAACTATCCTCTCCCCATCCACCCTGTCAATACCCCGCAGGGTCAGATATGTTTCAATCAATCACCTCTTAATCTTCTAAACTCCAGCAGACACAAGCCTAGCCTGTCCAACCGTTCCTCATAAAACAACCCACCTGTTAAATTATTTATTACTGAGGAGTATCTTCAAGAACTCACTCCACAGACAGGCTTCAGGGAACATAGATCTTCACTGCGGTCTTACTCGCTCCACGCTCCTCATTCTACAGAAGAAACCTAGGGGGTCGGCTTTGGCGCGGGAAGAAGGCTCACCTACGGTGGAGCCCTCTCAGGGTGGTCCCTGTGCAGATCACCCCACACCCCGGATCACCTGAAAGGGGCTTCACCCCAACATACATAACACTTCTCCCCTCCAAACAACCCTCCATCACAGCAACAGCATTTTAAAACTATTTACATACAATTATACACTTCTTGTTTTTAGAAGAACCCACAGTCTATTTACAATATGATACAGTCCATTCTTTAGTTGTCCACCCATACACTAAACCTACTTTGACATGATCAATCTGTCAGGGGAGGACGGTTCCCTGGGGGTTTCCTGGGAGCTGGAACCGGCCTTAGCTTCCTCTCTGGTGAGTGTGGTCTCCAAGAACCCACCAACAGTGGCCCATCTTCCGCCTCTGGCCACCTCTGGCCACCTCTTTCACCCGCACCACCCCGGGTGCCCTTGGTGCAGTTGCCCAATGCTTTTCTCCTCAGAGACTGGGGAATGACGACCCGCTTCCCCACAACAAACAACCGTCCCGCACCGACAATTCCCACTGACAGCTTAAATATGGCCTCAGTTCCGGATTCTTCTGTTGGCTTCTCCTCCCCTTGTGGAACAGGTCAACTACTTTAGGTTGATTGGCCAGGTTAAAAATTGCCCCTTAGAGTCCTGGGATGCGTAGGTTAGAGGGATTAGCGAGTAAATATGTGGGGGGTAGGGCCTGGGTGGGATTGTGGTCGGTGCAGACTCGATGGGCCGAATGGCCTCCTTCTGCACTGTAGGGATTCTAATTTCTCTAATACTTGCCTTTCGAAAGGGATCCTGTCGTGTGGTGTGTTTCACTTCAGCAGCTGTCATTATCCTCTTGTGAGAAGTAGAGGATTTGGAAACCTCGTCAGGGTCCTCTCTTTGACACGGTGAGGGTAGTCTGGATAACGCATCCACATTTACACGCTGTTCCGACTGCCGAGAGCGGATTTCATACAAATGGCCCGACATCAACTCCCACCTCCGCAACCGAGCTGCGGCCACAGATGGAATCCCCAATATCAGTTGTTAATATCAGGGATTTGTTCCCAGGAGCAGGCTGAGGGTAAGAGAGTGGGTTTTCTGACTTTAATTAATTATTTATTTTTTTGTTTCCTTACACTCTTATTAACTTTTCACTGTCTTACTTGACATAAAGTGTCCAGTATGAGTGTGAAACCAGTGTGTTGTTCCCAGTGTAGGATGTGGGAGGTCCTGGAGGCATCTGGCCTCCCGGACATCCACATCTGTGAGGGGTGTGTCGAGCTGCGGTTCCTGAGGGACCGTGTTAGGGAGCTGGAACTGCAGCTCGAGGATCTTAGGCTGATGAGGGAGAATGAGGAGGTGATAGACAAGAGCTATCATCAGGTGGTCACACCAGGGCAACGGGAGGAGGCCAAGTGGGTGATGACCAGGAAGGGTAAGGCTAGGGTGGTTGAGAGCACCCCAGTGGATTTGCCCCTGCACAACAAGTACTCCTGCTTGAGTACTGCTGGGGGGGACAGCCCGCCTGGGGGAAGCAGCAGTGGCCGTGTCTCCGCAGTGGAGTCCAGCCCTGTAACTCAGAGGGCTAAGGAAAAGAGGAGGAAGGCGGTATTAATCGGGGACTCGATGGTGAAGGGGACAGACAGGCGTTTCTGCGGAGGTAGGCGGGATTCTCGCATGGTGGTCTGCCTCCCTGGGGCCGGGATCCAGGATGTCGCTAGTCGTGTCCCGGAAATCCTGAGGTGGGAGGGAGAGGAGCCTGAGGTAGCGGTACATATTGGTACCGCTGATGTGGGTAGGAAGGGAGAAGGGGTCATGAAAAGGGAGTACAGGGAATTAGGGAGACAGCTGAGAAAGAGGAAAGCAAAGGTAGTAATCTCAGGATTACTGCCTGTGCCACGGGAAGGTGAGGGCAGGAATGGAGTGAGGTGGAAGATGAATGTGTGGCTGAGGGACTGGTGCAGGGGGCAGGGATTCAGGTTCCTGGACCATTGGGACCTCTTTAGGGGCAGGGGTGATCTGTATACAAAAAACGGGTGGAACTTGAATCACACGGGGACCAATATCCTGGCCGGTAGGTTGGCTAAAGTTACTGGGGAGAATTTAAACTAGATAGGTTGGGGGGAGGGGAGCTAGAAGAGTTGACTAGGATCAAGGAACTAATTGATGGGGTGGAGGATGCAGGGGTAAGGGGAATTACAAAATTAATGGTAGAGGAGAGGGTGCAAGTGAATGAAGGCGGTAATTTAGATAAGGGAGTAGAGGGAGAGGGTGTTCGCGACTCATCAAAGCGGGTCCAGATAAAAGCTGGAATAAGGACACTTTGCCTGAATGCACGAAGCATTCGGAACAAGGTATATGAGTTGATGGTGCAAATCAGCACGAGTGGGTACGATCTAGTGGCCATTACAGAAACGTGGCTGAAAGGTGACCAGGACTGGGAGATGAATATCCAGGGGTATCAGGCGTTTAGGAAGAATAGACAGGAAGGAAAAGGTGGTGGGGTCGCGCTATTAATAAGAGATAATATCAGGGTAGTACTGAGGGATGACATAGGCTCTGAGGAACAAAACGTGGAATCGTTATGGGTAGAGATGAGGAATAGTAGAGGGAGAAAGACACTAGTAGGTGTGGTATATAGGCCCCCAAATAATAATGTTGAGGTGGGGAGGGCTATAAACAAGCAGATAAGGGATGCGTGTAAAAACGGAACGGCAATAATCATGGGGGACTTCAACATGCACATTGACTGGCAGACTCAAGTCGGTAAGGGTGGAATGGAGGAAGAGTTCTTAGAATGCTGTCGGGATAGTTTCCTTGAACAGCATGTTACGGAACCGACGAGGGAACGAGCTATTTTGGATCTGGTATTGTGTAACGAGGTAGGTAGAATTAAGGATCTTATTGTGAAGGACCCTCTTGGGTCTAGTGACCACAATATGGTCGAATTTCTGATTCAGATGGAAGAGGAGAAAGTTTGGTCCCAAACCAGTGTCCTCTGTTTGAACAGAGGGAAATATGATAGGATGAGGGATGAATTGGCTAAGGTAGACTGGGAGAGCAGGCTGGCAGGTAGGATAGCTGAGGAACAGTGGAGGATTTTTAAGGAGATCCTTTTCAGTTCTCAGCAAAAATATATTCCAGCAAAAAACAAGGATTGTAAGAAAAGGGAGAACCAGCCGTGGATAACGAAGGAAATAAAGGAGAGTATTAAAATAAAAACAGCTGCGTACAGAGTGGCCAAAAATAGTGGAGAAACAAGTGATTGGGAAAAATTTAAGAAACAACAAAGAGAGACTAAGAAAGCGATAAAGAAAGGAAGGATAGACTATGAAGCTAGGCTAGCAATTAATATAAAAAATGATAGTAAAAGTTTTTATAAATATATAAAAAGGAATAGAGTGGCTAGAGTGAATGTTGGACCCTTGGAGGACGAGAGGGGGGAGTTAATAGTGGGAAATGAGGATATGGCTGAGTCTTTAAATAAGTTTTTTGTGTCGGTCTTCACGGTGGAGGACACAAATAGTTTGCCAAATATTAACGATAGAGGGTTGGCAGCAGGAGAAATACTTAATACAATTAATGTAACCAGAGAGGCAGTGCTGGGTAGACTAATGGGACTGAAGGTGGATAAGTCCCCGGGTCCGGATGGAATGCATCCCAGGGTATTGAAAGAAATGTCAGAGGTAATAGTGGATGCGTTAGTGATTATTTATCAAAACTCGTTGCATTCTGGGGTAGTGCCGGTTGATTGGAAAACGGCTAATGTTACGCCGCTGTTTAAAAAAGGAAGGAGACAAAAGGCGGGTAACTATAGGCCGGTCAGCTTAACGTCTGTAGTAGGGAAAATGCTGGAATCCATTATTAAAGAGGAGATAGCAGGGCATCTGGATAGAAATGGTTCGATCAATCAGACGCAGCATGGATTCATGAGGGGAAAGTCGTGCTTGACGAACATGTTGGATTTTTATGAAGATGTGACTAGGGCGGTTGATGGAGGAGAACCGGTGGATGCGGTGTTTTTGGATTTCCAAAAGGCGTTTGATAAGGTGCCCCATAAAAGGCTACTGAAGAAGATTAGGGCACACGGAGTTGGGGGTAGTGTGTTAAAGTGGATTGGGGACTGGCTATCCGACAGGAAGCAAAGAGTCGGAATAAATGGGTGTTTTTCCGGTTGGAGGAAGGTAACTAGTGGCGTGCCGCAGGGATCGGTACTCGGGCCGCAACTATTTACCATTTATATAGATGATCTGGAGGAGGGGACGGAGTGTAGGGTAACGAAGTTTGCAGACGACACAAAGATAAGTGGAAAAGTGAATCGTGTGGAGGACGGAGAAGATCTGCAGAGAGATTTGGACAGGCTGAGTGAGTGGGCGAGGATATGGCAAATGGAGTATAACGTTGAGAAATGCGAGGTTATACACTTTGGAGGAAATAATAACAAATGGGATTACTATCTCAATGGAAACAAATTAAAACATGCTACCGTGCAAAGGGACCTGGGGGTCCTTGTGCATGAGACGCAAAAGCCCAGTCTGCAGGTACAACAGGTGATCAAGAAGGCAAATGGGATGTTGGCCTATATTGCGAAGGGGATAGAATATAAAAGCAGGGATGTCTTGATGCACCTGTACAGGGCATTGGTGAGGCCGCAGCTGGAATACTGTGTGCAGTATTGGTCCCCTTATATGAGGAAGGATATATTGGCATTGGAGGGAGTGCAGAGAAGGTTCACCAGGTTGATACCGGAGATGAGGGGTTTGGATTATGAGGAGAGGCTGAGGAGATTGGGTTTGTACTCGTTGGAGTTTAGAAGGATGAGGGGGGATCTTATGGAGACTTATAAGATAATGCGGGGGCTGGATAGGGTGGAGGCGGAGAGATTCTTTCCACTTAGTAAGGAAGTTAAAACTAGAGGACACAGCCTCAAAATAAAGGGGGGTCGGTTTAAGACAGAGTTGAGGAGGAACTTCTTCTCCCAGAGGGTGGTGAATCTCTGGAATTCTCTGCCCACTGAGGTGGTGAAGGCTACCTCGCTGAATATGTTTAAAGCGCGGATGGATGGATTCCTGATCGGTAAGGGAATTAAGGGTTATGGGGATCAGGCGGGTAAGTGGTACTGATCCACGTCAGATCAGCCATGATCTTATTGAATGGCGGGGCAGGCTCGAAGGGCTAGATGGCCTACTCCTGCTCCTATTTCTTATGTTCTTATGTTCTTATGTTCTTAAAGTCCCTAAATCTTGGTCAGTGGTCTGTGGTCTGTCAGCGAGACAAACATCCTGCCGTACAGGTAGTGGTGAAACTTGTAACGCCAAAAATGATGCCCAGTGCCCCCTTCACTATTTGCAGGTAGTTCTCTTCCACTTTCCAGAGGGATCTCGATGTGAATGCAATGGGCCTCTCTTCCCCATTGGGCATCACATGGGATATCACCATTGGGCTATCACTATTGGGATATCACCATTAGAAACCATAGAAACCATAGAAACCCTACAGTGCAGAAGGAGGCCATTCGGCATACCTATAGGGGGCACTTTACTCAGTTGGACCTGGTTTAAGGTGAATGATCCAGGCTGTTTGTTGGGCTCCTCAGGCTCACCAGGCTTTTAAATGACCCTTTCTGGCGCATCTCAATCAAACACCCATAATTTCAGCATCAGCGAGTTTCTTGGGAGTGTTCTCCCCCACATCGATAACAAGCTTCTGCCCTCATTGCTGTATTCCCTCTCTCGGGCTCTGCTGTACCCGCACTCGGGCTGCTTTTCACAGCAACCATTTCCCACCATTAATGGTTCACTTCACTGGGCACACCTTGTAACTCGCTTACACCCTGCTCAGCGCACTCAGTCACCCGGACCAACTCCACAGCTTTTCCTAAAGAGATTTTGCTCTCAGCCGGTAACTTCATAGAAATCATAGAAATCATAGAAACCCTACAGTACAGAAAGAGGCCATTCGGCCCATCGAGTCTGCACCGACCACAATCCCACCCAGGCCCTACCCCCATATCCCTACCCCCATATCCCTACATATTTACCCACTAATCCCTCTAACCTACGCATCTCAGGACACTAAGGGCAATTTTTAGCATGGCCAATCAACCTAACCCGCACATCTTTGGACTTCTTCTGTATAATTGAACTGTTTATACCACAGACCAAGCGGTCTCCTAATGTTTCTCCTAAAGCTGTGCTGAACCCACAGTTCACTGCTAACCCTCTCAGTCTGGTCACGAAGCCTGAGACGGTCTCCCTCCAGCTCCCAAACTGCTGAATGAAATTTGTACCTCAGCAAAATGATTGCGGGTCGGGGATTGAAATCATTTTTTCCAACTCAATGATCTAATCCAAAGTGTCTGGAGCATCGGGCGATGTTAAACCTCTGATTAAACTGTAAGTCTGTGGGCCACAGACCGTGAACTGAATAACCTTACACCTTTCTTCAGTTGTGATTTCCTTTGCTTCAAAGTAACGCAGCCTTTCGATATCGTGTCCCTGTTTTCCACTTCAGGGTCAAATGGTTTAATCTTTCCAAACAAATGCATTTTAATGTGTGTGTGTAACTTGCTTCTTCACATTCTCAATGCTCACTCTCCTCCCCCTCAAGCTGCACACTGCAATTCCTGATGGCTTTCATAAGTTTTTCCTCGTTGCCAATGTAATAAATCGAGGGTGGCTCGATGAGGCTCAAAATAACACGGGATTTATTACAAATGATAAATAAGTATTCAAAACAAAGGCTCAGGCAGAATCAACTATGCGTTTTGGTGCTGGGAACTCTTAGGGGCCTCCTGGCAAAAGGGTCAACGTTTCTGCATTTGTTTGTGTAAGAGGAATTTTCTGAGGTGTCACCCTGGAACGCCCTATATTTGTTTTCCTCATTCCACCAGTACATAGACTGTGAAAGACAGTATATAGTTAAAGAATGAAAAATAATTTATTTGCTAATGCATGCATCAGGAGGGAGACACAGTCAATGAGGGTTGACTGTCCTCTCTGAGCTAATATTGCAAGGTAAAATTATTCTATTATTCTGAACATTTCAATATCCCACCCAGTCTCGTCAATCAGACTGGAGGGTCCAATCACAATATTAGACATTTTTACCTTAGCCAATCACGTTCCACCTGTCAACAGGAATAGGAGCTTATTAGCTTATTGCCCGTGTAGATTCCTTCCCCTTTACCTGGGAAATCTAACCCAGGTCAATTCCGGTAACCAAGGCCATAGCCAACATCTGGGATTTTTAATTGGTGAAAGGAGTCACTTTTTCGCTGGAACCGGGGCCCCCTTTATCGGCATGAGAGACTGCTCCAGCCTCGCTACCCATGAACGAATTTACTCCCTTAAATAGCAGGCCTGTGATTAAACTTGTTTTCACGTATCCAAAAAAAGATAAAAGAAGCTGCCTTTCTGCGCTCCATTGTATTAACATAAGTTGGTCCGTCTACCACTGTGTTTCCCATCATGCTGCATTCAGAACAAAAGTTGGCCAAGGCGCACAATACATCTATATTGAAAATACAATTTAAGCTTATAATATTTGGTTAATTTGTGGTTGTACAGTTCATAATACCTTTGCAGTTTATAATACCTTTGCATATTTTGTTCCAGGCACATTGTGAATTCTCACTATATATATAAGGCACTTTATAATTACCTTAACCTCGTCTACTTATTATAGTAAAACTAAAATGGGGGGCTTCATACTAAGAATTCTATACTACTCCCCATCAGTTTGTATTCGTGCATTTTTAATGAGGTTTTCCAACCCCTGAAGTGAAGAGATGGATGGTGAAGAGGTAGCACTTTAGTGATTTTGAGAAAAAAGACACAGGCAAAAAAACAAAGTTAGGATCTATCAAGCAAAGGTTCGCTCTGGGATCTGAGTTATTCTGCATTAACATCAGCTGGGATAGTAACATTGTCCAGGGAGTTAAATCCTCTCTAAATGTGACTAGTTTATCAATTATCACCGTCTTCCCACCACATCACAACCAAAAATCCATAAGGTGTAGGAACAGCAATAGGCCATTCAGCCCATCCAGTCTGTTTTGCCAATCAATGAAAACACGACTGACCTAATATGACATTCTTCACCTCTACTTTCCCATCTCATCCCCATTACCCTTGGTTCACCTCCTGATTAAAGATATGTCTCTCTCAGCGTTGAACACAATGTCCCAGCCTCTATAGTCCTCTGCGATAAAGAATTCCCCAGATTCACTCTCCTCTGAGAAGAGAAATTTCTTCTTATCTCTGTCTTAAATGGGCAACCCCTTACTCTGAGATTATGCCCTCCTGGTCCTGGAGTCTCCGACAATCTGTGCAAGATTTTATCCCACTCAGCTAACCTGTCTATATCCCTCTTGTCATCCCTCTTGATTCCTTTCACCAAGTGATGAGTCATCCTCATCACTTGTCTTCCCGCCTATTTTTCATAGAATCTACAGTGCAGAAGAAGGCCATTTGGCCCATCGAGCCTGCACTAACAACAATCCCACCCAGGCCCTATCCCTGTAACCCCACATATTTATCCTCCTAATCCCCCTGACACTAAGGGACAATTTAGCATAGCCAATCCACCTAACCTGCACATCTGTGGGGTGTGGGAGGAAACCGGAGCATCCGGAGGAAACCCACGCAGACATGGAGAGAACGTACAAACTCCACACAGACAGTGAATGCGCTGGAATCAAACCCAGGTCCCTGGTGCTGTGGGGCAGCAGTGCGAACCACTGTGGCACCGTGTCGCCCACGTCTCATCTGTAAACTTGGCAATAGTACATTCGCTTCCCTCATCTAAGTCAAAGAACAAAGAACAATACAGCACAGGAACAGGCCCTTCGGCCCTCCAAGCCCGTGCCGCTCCCTGGTCCAAACTAGACCATTCTTTTGTATCCCTCCATTCCCACTCCGTTCATGTGGCTGTCTAGATAAGTCTTAAATGTTCCCAGTGTGTCCGCCTCCACCACCTTGCCTGGCAGTGCATTCCAGGCCCCACCACCCTCTGTGTAAAATATGTCCTTCTGATATCCATGTTAAACCTCCTTCCCCCTCACCTTGAACCAATGACCCCTCGTGAACGTCACCACCGACCTGGTCTATTCAGTGCTGATCAAACAGGGCCGTTCTTCAGTGTTGTTGGAGCTGCGCTCATCCAGGCAAATCAAGAGTATTCCATCACACTCCTGACTCCAGGCCAGGTTTTGGGGAGTCAGGAGGTAAGTTACTCAAATAGTCCTCGTCATAAAGTTTTATAGCAGCAAAAGAAGTCCTTCGGCCCATCAAACATCTATCTAGCAGCAGGTAATCAAGAAGGTAAATGGAATGTCGGCCTTTATCGTGAGAGGGATGGAGTATAAAAGCAGGGAGGTCATGCTGCAACTGTACAGGGTACTGGTGAGGCTGCACCTGGAGTACTGTGTACAATTTTGGTCCCCTTATTTAAGAAAGGATATATTAGCTTTGGAGGGGGTACAGAGAAGGTTCACCAGGTTGATTCCGGAGATGAGGGGGTTAGTTTATGAGGAGAGATTGAGTAGACTGGGCCTGTACTCATTGGAGTTTAGAAGGTTGAGCGGAGATCTTATAGAGACATATAAGATAATGAAGGGGCTAGACAGGGTAGAAGCAGCGAGGTTATTTCCACTTACAATGGAAACAAGAACTAGGGGGCATAGCCTCAAAATACGGGGGAGTCAATTTAGAACAGAGTTGAGAAGGAACTTCTTCTCCCAGGGGGTAGTGAATCTTTGGAATTCTCTGCCCAATGAAGCAGTAGAAGCTACCTTGTTAAATGTGTTTAAGTCACAGATATATTTTTAACCATTAAGGGAATTAAGGGTTATGGGGATCAGGCGGGTAAGTGGAACTGAACCCACTATCAGATCAGCCATGATCTTATTGAATGGCGGAAAAGGCTTGAGGGGCTAGATGGCCTACTCCTGCTCTTATGTTCTTATGTTCTTATGTTTTAACCCAATTCAGAAACCTTGGCCGGAATTCTCCCAAACAAATTCAAAGTGCCGAATTTCTGTGAAAACTGGAATAATTCACTCTGTTTTTTTCAGTGGGAGTTCAGAGAAGAATCTCCCACTCTCTGAGCACTGCAGAGTGCACTAGCAAGAATATCATTAAAATTCAGTGGGTGGGGCCTATCCCCACAGGAGGGGCTGAAATCAGTGTGCTGAGCGGGCCATTGCGCGTGCGCCAATCTATCAGCGCCGAGACCGGCACATGCTCAGTGGCCTCCTGATTACCGGCCAGCTCGGCCACTGGCCAGTCCCGCAATCCCTGCATTGCCGGCTCTCCGAGGCCCCCCCACAGCCCGATCACTGGCCCCCCCTTATCATTCCCGGGCCAGCCCTGACTCCCCCCTCCCGGCCCGCACGATCTCTAGGCCGCACCCCCCCCCCCACCTCCAATTAACCAAATCCAAAGTCCCGAAGACCCCAGTAGGCTGACCCCTTCCCCCACCCCCAACCAGCCCGCCCTGATTGCTGTCCTCCTTCCTTCCCCCACCGATTCAGTCTGCAGAGTGACTGCGGGACCCCCACCCCCACCGATCACCCCCCCCCCCCATCAGGCCCTGCCCAATCAGGCCCTGCCCAATCAGGCCCCACCCCTAGGGCCCCGATTGCCCCTCATTCTCTCCAGCAGGGCCGGGCCACTAGTCCCCCGTTAGTGGGGAGCGAGTGTAATCCCCGCTGGAGTGAAATACTCTGGCAGGGGGAGGGGGTGCTGGCGGAGATGCTAGCGGACCCGGAGACTTCAGTCCCGGACCCACTAATCATATTTAAATAAAATTAAACCCCCCCCCCTCCATGCCGAATGCAATTCCGTGCCTATTTCCAGCGCAGAATTGTGGAGCTGGGGGAGGCACTCGGGGCCAGACGACCTCTACTGTACATCCACACCCATCAAATCATTTTCAACCCATGATCTCTAGCTACTAATCCACAAGCCAGAGGAACTAACTCCTCCCACTTCACAGAATCGCAGAATCGCACAGTGCAGAAGAGGTCCTTTGGCCCATCGAGTCTGCACTGACACCCGAGAAACACTCAGAACTCAGATCAAAACTCACCAGCCCATAACTTCCAGGTTACCCAGTGTCAAGTTTAGGGGATGCCCCAGTGATGCGTTGGGGAATTCCTGGAGGAAGTTCCCAGATAAAGGTTTACCCAGAAGTTGCCCATAAGTGCTAAGTTCCCCTGAACAATTCCGCTGGGCTGGGAACTATCCGACAAAGTGATTTCAATCACTAACAGAATCATTCTGCCAGTTCTACCCTAAAAGAGTTAGAAGGAAAAAAAATCACTTCTAACTCCAGAGCAACTGTTTAAGCACCCAGACTCAGCCTGGCAGGGGACCATCTCCTCCCCCCACCCCCCAACACCGAGCTCTGACCCCCCCCCCCCCCCCCCCGCTGTGACTACGGTCCCCTCTCCCTGATCTCACCCTCCACCCCTCTCTCTCTGCCTCTGGTCTGACACTCTTGTCCTCTCCACTCCTCTCTACAACGCCCCCCTCCACCCCCCCCCCCCCAACCCGGCTGTACCCGTGTTTCCACCCCTCTCCCCCACCCCCTGGCTTTCCTCACCCCCTCCCCCCTCTCCGCTCCCCCCCCCCCCCCCCCCCCCCCCCCCCCCATCTGCTCCACGGATACATGGTGGTCAGGAAAGGAAAGGAGAGTGACCGTACTGATTTATCACAGTCCCAGAGAGAGAGGGAGAATATGCCAGCAGAGCCAGGAAAGGATGTATTTGGTTAGAGTGAAGCAGTAATAGAGGTATCAGCACATTGCCGAGTGTATTCCACCAGCCACCCTGTAGTGGGCAAGATAGAGAAGAGAACATTGACAAGGAAGTTACAGAGATGTTATAGAATATTTATAATGGCGGATCTTTCCTGTACTAATATAGACTGACATAGTGTAACGGGCAGAGAAGGGCAAGAGTTCCTGGAGTATGTTCAGGAGAAGTTTCCATTTCAGTCCGTTCCGAGTGAAAGGAAGGGCTGCTCCTGGGGAATGAGGTGGGCCAATTGGATTGAGAGGGGAAACATTTCAGTGATGGTTGCATCATAAGGGTAAGGCTGGCAATGGGATTGGAAATAAGAACACATGGAGTAGGAGCAGTGTGTGGCCATTCAGCCCTTTGAGCCTGCTCCACCATTCATTGAGATCCTGGCTGATATTCTACTTCAACTCCATTTTCCTGCACTATCCCCGTATCCCTGGATGTGTTTCACGTGTAGAAACAAATCAATATCAGTCTGGATCATAATCAATGACTGAGCCTCCAAACAATTGACAATTGGAAAGATTCACCACCATCTGAGTGAAGCAATTCCTCCTCATATCAGTCCTGAAAGCTCTACCCCTTATTCTGACAAGGAGCCAGCCTGAGTCAAAATGATAAATGGGAGAGGGCCAATGTTAATTGGGTGAGAATGGATTGGGTGTGGCTCAATTGGAATCAAAGATCGGCAGGAGAAACTGGAATGGAATAGTCAGGGTTAATAAGGAGATAGTTCAAGTACAGTCAGCAAGGATGAAGCAGCAGTCAAACAAATGCAGTGGTTCCACAATGACAGAAGAGATAGAGACAAAACAAGAAAAACATATCGGAGAATACGAGAGAGTATGAGAAGAGATTAGCAGTTAACATGAAAGAGAATCTTGTAAAGGTATATAAATAGTAAAAGGATGGGTGGCAATAGTCCTGGGGGGGAGTTTGCATAAGGGGATCTTCTCCTGAGGTCTCCAGGTTTCACAACTCCTCAGATAGTGAAGATATCCATGTGTCCATATGCAACAAAAGCTGGACAACATTCAAGACCAACACAAGCGCTGGGCAATGACCATCTCCAACAAGAGAGAATCTAACCATTGCCCCTTAACATTAATTAGAAACTTAGAAACCCTACAGCACAGAAAGATGCCATTCAACCCATCGAGTCTGCACCGACCACAATCCCACCCAGGCCCTACCCCCATATCCCGACATATTTACCACTAATCCCTCTAACCTACACATCCCCGGACACTAAGGGCAATTTTAGCATGACCAATCAACCTAACTCGCACATCTTTGGACTGTGGGAGGAAACCGGAGCACCCGGAGGAAACCCACGCAGACACGAGGAGAATGTCCAAACTCCACACAGACAGTGACCCGAGCCGGGAATCGAACCCAGGTCCCTGGAGCTGTGAAGCAGCAGTGCTAACCACTGTGCTACCGTGCCGCCCTAACCACTGTGCTACCGTGCCGCCCTATCACTGACTATTAATGACATTACCATCACTGCATGCCCCACGATCAACATCCTGAGAGTTCCCATTCACCAGAAAATGGACTTGACTAGACATATAAATGTTATGGCTACACCAGCAAGTCAGTGGCTGTTAATTCACCTTCCGAACCCTTGATCTCAACCACCAGGAAGGATAAGGGCAGCAGATACCTGGGAACACTGCCACATGCAAGTTCCCCTCCAAGCCCATCACCGTCCTGACTTGGAAATAGATCGGCCATTCCTTCACTGTCACTGGGTCAAAATCCCAGAATTTCCTCCCTTGAATTACTGAGTGTGGACTTGCAGCACACACTGCCACAGTTCAGGAAGGCAGCTCATGATTAACTTCTCAAGAACAATTGGGGACGGGTGACAAGTTGCTGGCAGCTTCACAGCACTTGAACAAATAATCAATAAATATGTCAGAGGATTGATCAGAAATGAGAAAGTTATCAGTAGGAGGCTGTGGTGAAGCTAAAACAGTAAGAAGTCTAACAACACCAGGTTAAAGTCCAACAGGTTTATTTGGTACCAAATAAACCTGTTGGACTTTAACCTGGTGTTGTTAGACTTCTTACTGTGTTTACCCCAGTCCAACGCCGGCATCCCCACATCGTGAAGCTAAAACACAGACCACATCAAATTAATATACAATATTTTATTTATATTCCCCATATAAACACAGCATCAGCTCCCACTCCCATTAAATTAAGCTCAGTATTTACATAGAGCTGCTGGGATAGACAGCAGTCTGGCTGTACATTGCATTCTTGGTTCTGCCTCACAGACTGCAGCACGTCCCACGGCACAGTGCATAGTGAAGGATAAAAGAGTTTATTTCTGCTGGATCCACTTTCTCAGGAAGGGCATGCTTCCTGCTCCTGTGCTGATTGGGCCTCTTTCTCCTCGGCCTCGATTTCCTCTGTTGTGGGGATGGAGTTTTTCTTTGGCCTTCCTTTGGGCTTTGTTGGAGCCTCATGCCCTCCTTTTAGCACCTGCATTAAAGAAATCGGGTTAAACATGGACGGCAACATCTGAGCATCCTGCAGGTGATGACAGTGATTGAGAGGAGAGCGGAGATTATTTAAACACATTGCGGCTTTGAAATTTGATTGCAAGCAGGAATGGGCAGAACATACTCTGCGCTGTTGGTATTGCCTCAGGCAGCAAGAGATATTCCCGCTGACATTTCTAATAAATCAATAGAACAACAGTTCCACCGACATTAATCTATGATGGCTCTTGGAGGGAAGATGTATCTGGTACAGACGACATGTAAGCATTTATGTTGAAGATACGGTTGAGAAAAGCATCAAAAAAGTATCAAGGATCTCTAACGCTACCTTGGAGGACCTGAGACAGTGCAGAGGAGGTCAGAGTCTTGCAGGAATTTAGCCCACCAACGATGGGAAAAACGATCCAACCAGATCGTAAGAAGGTAAGAAGACCTCTCTTAGTCTCTAAGTAAGACCATGTCTTACCTAGAGTCTAACACTTATCCCACCAGAATAGCCACACATTCTCCCGGTCCTCCTCACTGATCGTGCAGGAGACTGCCTGCAGGACCAGGCAATAGACTGCCAACAGAAGTGGAAGGTCCCACCTGCACACCCCCATGAAGAGGATATGCTGATCATCCTTGGGCCGGGGCAGAGGGGAGGCCATGGTCATTGTAGCAGATACCTAGCAAGCTTTCTTCACAACTAATCCTCACTTTACCCTCACCCCACACACTCAGCGTGACAAGCTTTCATCACCTATGACCTGCCTTGCATTAAGTTGATCTTTCTCTACACCCTAGCTATGACTGTAACACTACATTCTGCACTCTCCTTTCCTTCTCTATGAACGGTATGCTCTGTCTGTATAGCATGCAAGAAACAATACTTTTCACTGTATGTTAATACATGAGACAATAATAAATCAAATCAAATCAAAACCCTGTGTCCTCCCTTCAAACCTCACACTAACCTTTTTCCCCCACTTTCAGCAGCTGAGGAATTGAAAAGCAAAGGATGACCAAAGGGAGAGTATGAAGAGAGACTGGCAGTGAATAGGAAACGGAATCCAGGAGTCTTTGAAAGGGATTTAAAAGGAGCAGTGGGATGATCGGGGACAGAAAAATGGGAATTTATGAATGGAGGCAGGGGAATGGTGAGATATTAAATTCATACTTTGCACCTGTCTTTACCAAGGAAGAAAACACTTCACAGGTCATGGTTAAAGAAAAGGAAACTTGGACACTTGAGGGTTTAAATTTGACATTGGATAGGTTATCTGTACATGAAGTTGATGAGATGCCAGAACCGAATGAGATGCAGCAAAGGAGGGAAGTGAGAGTGGAAATTGGAGAGACACTAGTTAGAATTTTCTAATCTTCCTTAGACTCAGGAGTGGTAACAGAGTTGTGAAACATTGACGCAGCCTCATTGAAAACAGGGGATGAAGATAACCCCAGAATCTGCAGACCAGGCAATGTAAACCTCGGTGGCGGGGAAGCTTCTAGAAACAACAATTTGGGACAAAATGATTAATCACTTAGGTTAATGCGGGACTTGTTAAGGGTAACTGACGGACTGGAGGTTTTTGAAGTGTTTACAGAGAGGGTTGATGAGGGTAATGTTGTTGTTGTTGTTGTACATAGACTTCCAAAAGGCATTTAGCACATTGCTGCTCAGTGTTTGTGAGCAAAGGAATAAACATCGCGAATCTTGCCGGTGAGATCGTGATTTCCGATTTTTTTCTGCCCCTCGTTAGCAACGTAATGAGGTTCATACCCACAATGGCGGGACCCCGACTTACACTTATTCAAACAGATTTAAATAGAATTGAAGACCCCGTCATCAGGTCTTCCCTCTCACCAATACTCACACCTCATCGACATGATGTCACATCGGCGCAGTTTACAACAAGTTCACCCGGTCATGACCCCCGCGAGGGAATCCCCGGGGCTGCAAAGCTGAGTATATCCCATGGGGGAGAGGGACACGGCCTGGCAGTGCTACGGCAATGACCCTGGATCTGTCCCCTTTCACAGGTTGGCACTGCCAGGGGCGGGCCCGAGAGGGAGTGGAGGTGGGAGTGGTGGGGATGCCGGCGACGATGGCGGGGAAGGTGGGGCAGTGGGAGGCTTCCAGTGATGATGGGAGGGTGGGGTGGGGTGGGGCGGGGGGAGGGGGGGTTCATGAAATGGAAATGCCAGCGATGGCTGTTTGGGGGTTTGGAGGTGGTGATAACTCCGCGGTGGGGTGTGGGGAAGGTTGTTTTTCACTTTGATTGGGGCACCCTTTAAAAAGGACCCCCCAATCTGTGCGGAGTCGGGCTTTACCAGTGTGTTTAGATCCTGCCCCTCAACATGGCGGCGTGAAACAAGCCCCATGTTTCTTTTTTGACAAAGTGTCAGAAGATCTGGAGTGAAACACACCGGTTTTTGGTCCAGACACTTTACCGTTTTTTGGTAAGATTTCGCCCAGAGTCTTGGTCGATGAAGTTTAATGCAGAGAGGTGTGAAGTGATTCATTTTAGCAGGAAGAATGCAGAGACAATATAAAGAGAACCATTCTTAATGAGTGGAGAAACAGAGGGACCTGCGGCAAAAATCATTGAAGGTGACGGAGAGGCTGAGTGAGCAGTTACTAAAACATACAGTAGTGTGGGTTTTAGTAATCAGCTGGGCAAGGGCAAGGAGGTTATGTTAAACTTCTATAAAACTGGCATGGCCTCAAATTTTTTTAAAGTAAAAATTTATTTATGTCACAAGTAAGGCTTACATTAACACTGCAATGAAGTTACTGTGAAAATCCCTAAATTCCAGCAAATGAAGCATTGTGCCCAGTTCTGGGTGCTACATGTTAGAAAGGACGTGACAGCATTAGAGAGGGTGCAGAAAAGATTCACAGAAATGGTTCCAGGGATGAGTGGTCAGCACTGCAACCTCACAGCACCAGGGACCCAACTTCAATTGTGATCTCGGGTGACTGTCGGTGTGGAATCTGCACATTCTCCTCGTGTCTGCGTGGGTTTTCTCCGTGTACTCTGGTTTCCTCCCACACTCCAAACATGTGCAGGTTAGGTGGATTGGCCACACTAAATTGTCCCTTAGTGTCAGGGGAATTAGCATGGTAAATACGTGGGGTTATGGGGATAGGGCCTGGGTGGGATTGTTGTCAATCCAGGCTTGATGGGCTGAATGGCCTTCTCTGCACTATAGGATTTCTATGATTTTATGAGGAACTTCAATTATGGAGATAGATTGGAAAGGTTGGGACTATTCTCCTTGGAGAAGAGAAGGGGCGGCACGGTAGCACAGTGGTTAGCACTGCTGCTTCACAGCTCCAGGGTCCTGGGTTCGATCCCCGGCTCGGGTCACTGTCTGTGTGGAGTTTGCACATTCTCCTCGTGTCTGCCTGGGTTTCCTCCGGGTGCTCCGGTTTCCTCCCACAGTCCAAAGATGTGCAGGTTAGGTTGATTGGCCAGGTTGAAAAATTGCCCCTTAGAGTCCTGGGATGTGTAGGTTAGAGGGATTAGCGGGTAAATATGTGGGGGTAGGGCCTGGGTGGGATTGTGGTCGGTGCAGACTCGATGGGCCGAATGGCCTCCTTCTGCACTGTAGGGTTTCTATGATTTCTAAGGCTGAGAGGAGATTGAATAGAGATGTTTAAAATCAGGAGGGACAGAGTGGATAGGGAGAAACTATTCCCACTGGGGGAAGGAGGGGACACCAGATTGAAGGTGATTGGCAAAAGAAACAATGGTGACATGAGGAAAATCTTCACGTAGCGAATAGCTAGGTTCAGCCTGGGGGCAGGGACAGTCGAGGCATTCTAATGGGAATTGGATTTTTCCTGGAAAGGAAGAATGTGCAGAGTTACAGGGAGAAGGCAGGAGAATGGAACAAGATGAATTGCTCCTTCAGAGAGCCAAACCAGACACGATGGGCTGAATAGCCTCATTTTGTGCTGTAACTGTGATTGTGAGTCTGTGGAACTCCCTGGATCACTTCAGAAACACAAAACTAAACTGAAGACCAGCCTTGCTGAAAATAAAGCATCACTGAATCTCATCATCACTTACAGCCATTCAGAGACTGTGGCCATCGGGGTTCTGGATCTGGTGTGTCATCCAGCATATGGAGCTAGGATAAGAGAGGAATAACACATCCTTACAAGGGAGGAAGGATAGAAGGGAGTAAGGTTCTAGTTTCTCATAGGGAGAGTTCATATCGAAGCGCTCCATTGGGGGGTCAGATGTGGACTTTGAGGGTATAGGTGCCTGATAAAGGCTGATGGAAAACAAGAGGTACACTGGCCAGTCTGTCAATCCCACCTCACTCCAATGCTCTGTTCTTACACAGAGCTCTCAGAGATCTAAGGCACAATCCCAGGAGATCAGGAGAGGCAACACATTTCCTTTCGCGAGGTGAATTCTGCCTGTTCTTGTGTCACCTACTCCACCAATGCCCTTCTTATTGGCATTTAGCCAGCTGGGCAAGGCTGCCGAGCCCACCGTGTTAGCCTGCAGTCCGTAACCGGGTCCCCGAGGCTGCCCACCACAGCCATGGCATCCCCACTGGAATCAACAACTTCCCAAGTCTTCATCTGCAGACATTGGGGAAAAATGTCATGGGTGATACTGGATTAGAGCAAGGATTATGCAAGACCTACATTAAGGGCTTGTGGATTGTGATTGGTGTGTGAATGCTGACATGTATTTAATTTTTGTTCTGGATTTGGTGTTGCTGTTTAACTTTGTCGTGGGGTAAAGTCTGGGGTGATCAAAGCGGGGAGGTTGTGTGGAGCTTCAGTGAATTGAGAATTCAGAGTCAGACTGAGTTCACGTCCTCAAGTGAGAATATGAGTTGACAAAGGCGCTCACTGCCTCTTTTTACTTTCTCCCTCCTCCTACACTGCTGGCTCATCTGTAAATTAATTTGTTTCTAATAAGGTCAATATTCTAAATGAAGAATTGTCTTATTAGCTGGTCAGGTTAGTAACTGAGATACGAAAGAATGGATGTTAGTGGGTGGAAGTAGGGTTCAGTGACAGGTTCTCCTTACGTACCAGTAGATATATCTGTCTGCAATTATTTTAACCGTGATTACAGGGTTGGACAATAAGGATCCACACAGGCTGGTGAATATGGCTTTGTGAATGTCCTGTGTCAATTCTTACGTGTCCCCTGCTGCTGCTACAGGCTGACAGAAGAGAGGTTTGATTAACTAAATGGTTAATGTGGGGAATGAGCATCCCAGAGAGACCATGGCAGCTGACATGGGGAGAGTTGGAGATGTGTGAGAGTGAGCATTAAATGTTTGGGACAACCCCAGTAACCTGCAGAGTCCGTTTCACAGAACAATAACATTTGAGTGCAGGAGTAGTGAGGTCTTGTATTCAATTGTATGGAAGCTCAGTTAGACCACACTGGGAATACTGTGTACAGTTTTACCTCAGAAACAATATTATCGCCATAGAGAGGGGGAAGGACATTACATTCCCTCACCCTGTGGCGTGTTTCGTGTAGGCAGCCCACCATTGACTAGTGACAGGATCTTCTAGTCCTGCCACTGCCAATGGGGTTTCCCATTCTATCCACCCCCCCAATGGCCAGGAAACCCAACATGGGGGTTCGCCATTGCCGGGACTAGAAGATCCAACCGGTAAGTGACACACATTTGGTAGTGGGTGTAAAAGATATGGAAGTGTCCGATCAGCCATGATTATATTAAATAGTGGAGCAGGCAGGATGGGCTGAATGGCCTCCTCCTGTTCCTATGTTCTGACAGAAGTGGATCACTCAGCCCAACATGAACCTGCTGTTACCCCACTTCAACAACAATATATCCTTCAAATGTTCTCTTTTTCTCCATAAATACATAGAATCAAAGCGTCCCTACAGTGGAGAAGGAGGCCATTCAGCCCATCGAGTCTGTACCGACCACAATCCCACCCAGGCCCTATCCCCATAACCCCACACATTTACCCTGCTACCCTTCTGCCACTAAACCTAACCCGCACATCTTTGGATGTGGGAGGAAACTGGAGCACCCGAAGGAAACCCACGCAGACATGGGGAGAATGTGCAAACTCCACACGGACAGTGACCCGAGGCTGGAATTGAACGCGGTGCTGTGAGGCAGCAGTGCTAACCCCCACTGTGCCGCCATGCCCCTATATCATTCTCATCAGCTACTTTCTGCGATAACATGTTCCATCTTTCCACCGTTCTCTGAGTGAAGAGATTCCTCCAGTATTCAGTGTTGGATTTATTATTGACTATGTTATATTTAGGCCCCTAGTTTTGAATTCACATGTGGGTGGTAACCATTTCTCGATGCCTATCAAACCCTTCAAATAATTCTCAGGTCACCCCTCAACCTTCTCCTCTCTACAGAGAAGAGTTCCTGTCATTTCAATCTTCTCTAATAGACAACCCTTCTTCTACTGACATCACACGCCACTGCTTCAGTACTTTTCAAGCTCCATCCCCTGTACTGACGAGATAAGGGAGGACATTCTCTGTTGATTCACTTTATCCCATGTTCATCTCAAACAGATCACCTGCAGATTCACGGCCAGAATAGACCAAACCTTCATCTCCTGATCAACCATGTTTAAGATTCTGTAACATCGAGAAATCTCCTGCAGCCTGCAAGGAACAAGTCCACTGAGATCTCCCACCATCATCGGACTGGTCTCTGGGAAAACCAAAAACTCTGTGTACATATCCATATAGAATACACTCTCTGGATAAATCCCCACCATCCCACACACCCACCCCCATCCCACATCAGCACCTCTCTAGAAATGGAAGCTGCAACTAGGTCTCTCCAACAAGAGAAAATCTACCCATCATCCCTTGGTATTCAATGGTATTCGATGTAACATCCTAACTATGTTAAAGCTTGTGGGTTTTAGATAAAAAGAAACAATGTGGTTTGCACACGTAGATTCAAAGTAACAACAACAGATTTATTGAGAAAAAAGTTCTCTGCACAGAACAGAAACTGAAACTAAGACAGAGCCTGTGAAACACCCAATGGCCTGATGATTAAGTCATGTGACTGACCCTTAAAGCAATGTTGCAACCATTTAAATATATAACATCCCTCCCCCTTTAATTCCGTGGTCATGACAACAAATTACCTTGACGTTATATCAGTAATACTCTAGACACAGCACTATGCACCATTAATCATTCTACACAGTCAATAAGACGATGTCTGTCCCTCTTTGGTTGTATATGAAGCTCTGGAATTTTGCTGTCCTTGACCCTAGAAGTATGATTTGGAACTTCAATAGACACTTCTTCTCTTGGAACTAATTCTGCTTCATTCTCACATTGTACAGTAGCATAGACACAGTCATCAGGCAACTCAGATTGAACTAAGTTTTCCATAGTAATATTCACAACACTAGGGACTAAAGACGTTGGTATTTCTGGAGATGATTCGGACAAATATTTCAAGATGACAATTGGTCAGCATGGCATTGCCAAACTAGTTCATCTTTGCTTGAACTATGTAAGAAGTTGGACCTGTTTTTGCTAAAACTATGGCTGGTACCCATTTCCCACTCGTGGTATAATTACGCGCTAAACCTTGATTTCCTTGTTGAAATGAGCATTGTTTTGCCCTTGCGTCTCATCGAGCAACTTGAGATTGTTGTTGATGCTCTACTACCTCTGAAGTTTCTGAAGATAATAACAAATCAAACATAGTTCTTAACTTTCTCTTTAAGAGCAGTGATGCAGGTGAACTTTGGCTAATTGCATGAATAGGATGGGAATAGAGGGAATATGGTGCCCGGAAGGGTAGGGGGTTTTAGTCCAGTCGGGCAGAATTGTCGGTGCAGGCTTGGAGGAGGAAGGGCCTGTTCCTGTGCTGTAATTTTCTTTGTTCTTTGTTTCTAAAAGATGCCAAGAAGCTATTCACACAGCGTGGTAACGAACCTTGCTCTCTTGAAGATTTTCAAGAATGTTTCAAGGATCTTACGAATCTTTCAGCTAAGTTGCAGATTTTATATGCTGAATACCATTTGCTTTGAGATAATCCACAAACTCTTCTGAAGTAAACTGTGAATCGTTCTCCCGAACAATCAGCGAAATGAGTTGGTGGTATCTTCTCAGTAGGTAAAGGTAAGCATGATAATAAGAACATAAGAACATAAGAAATAGGAGCAGGAGTAGGCCATCTGGCCCTTCGAGCCTGTCCCGCCATTCAACAAGATCATGGCTGATCTGAAGCGAATCAGTTCCACTTACCCGCCTGCTCCCCATATCCCCTAATTCCCTTATCGATCAGAAAACTATCTACCCGTGATTTAAACATATTCAACGAGGAAGCCTCCACCACTTCAATGGGCAGAGAATTCCAGAGATTCACTACCCTCTGAGAGAAGAAGTTCCCCCTCAACTCTGTTCTGAACCGGCCCCCCCTTATTTTGAGGCTGTGCCCTCTAGTTCTGGTTTCCCTTCTAAGTGGAAAGAATCTCTCCACCTCTACCCTATCCAGCCCCTTCATTATCTTATATGTCTCTATAAGATCACCCCTCATCCTTCTAAACTCCAACGAGTACAGACCCAATCTGTTTAATCTCTCCTCATAAGCTACACCCCTCATCTCCGGTATCAACCTGGTGAACCTTCTCTGCACTCCCTCCAAGGCCAATATATCCTTTCGCAAATAAGGGGACCAAAATTGCACACAGTACTCCAGTTGCGGCCTCACCAGTGCCTTGTACAGTTGCAGCAAGACCTCCCTGCTTTTATATTCTATCCCCCTCGCGATAAAGGCCAACATTCCATTCGCCTTCTTGATCACCTGCTGCACCTGCAAACTGAGTTTTTGCGATTCGTGCACAAGGACCCCCAGGTCCCTCTGCACAGTCGCACGATGTAATTTTTCTCCATTTAAATAATATTCCAATTTACTATTATTTCTTCCAAAGTGGATAACCTCACATTTGCTAACGTTATATTCCATCTGCCAGATCCTCGCCCACTCGCTCAGCCTATCCAAATCTCTCTGCAGACTTTCCGCGTCCTCCACGCAATTCGCTTTCCCACTCACCTTCGTGTCATCAGCAAACTTGAATACCCTACATTCAGTCCCCTCCTCCAGGTCATCTATGTAAATGGTAAACAATTGAGGCCCCAGCACCGATCCCTGCGGCACGCCACTGGTCACCAACTGCCAACCAGAAAAGCACCCATTTATCCCAACTCTCTGCTTCCTGTTAGATAGCCAATCCCCAATCCACGCCAACACCTTACCCCTAACTCCGTGTACCCCAATCTTCTGCAGCAACCTTTTGTGAGGCACCTTATCGAACACCTTCTGGAAATCTAAAAACACCACATCCACCGGTTCCCCTCTGTCAACCACACTAGTGACATCTTCATAAAAGTCCAGTAGATTCGTCAAACACGACTTTCCCTTCATGAATCCATGCTGCGTCTGCTTGATCGAACCATTCTTATTCAGGTGCTCTGTTATTTCCTCTTTAATAATGGACTCTAGCATCTTCCCAACTACGGACGTTAAGCTAACCGGCATGTAGTTACCCGCCTTTTGTCTACTTCCTTTTTTAAACAGCGGCGTAACAGTAGCTGTTTTCCAGTCAGCCGGCACTACCCCAGAGTCCAGCGAATTTTGATAAATTACTACTAACGCATCTGCTATTACCTCAGCCATTTCTTTCAGTACTCTGGGATGCATTCCACCCGGGCCCGGGGACTTGTCTACCTTCAGTCCTATTAGTCTACCAAGCACCACCTCCTTAGTAACAGTAATTGTATTTGTATTAAGGACCTCCCCTCCCACCAACTCTCGATCTCTAATATTCGACAAACTATTTGTGTCTTCCACCGTGAAGACCGACACAAAGAACTTATTTAAAGTCTCAGCCATTTCCTCGTTTTCCACTATTAAATCCCCCCTCTCATCTTCCAAGGGTCCAACATTCACTCTAGCCACTCTATTCCTTTTTATATACTTGTAAAAACTTTTACTATCATTTTTTATATTTTGAGCTAGTTTAGTTTCATAATCTATCTTTCCTTTCTTAATCGCTTTCTTAGTCGTTCTTTGTTTTTCTTTAAAGCTTTCCCAATCCATTAATTCTCCACTATTTTTGGCCACTCTGTACGCATCTGATTTTATTTTAATACTCTCCTTTATTTCCTTCGTTATCCACGTCCGGTTATCCTTTTTCTTACAGTCCTTCTTTATCACCGGAATATATTTTTGCTGAGTGCTTAAAAAAATCTCCTTAAAAATCCTCCACTGTTCCTCAGCTGTCCTACCTACCAGTCTGCTCGCCCAGTCTACATTAGCCAATTCCACCCTCATCCTATCGTACTCCCCTCTGTTCAAGCAGAGGACACTGGTTTGGGACCCTACTTTCTCACCCTCCATCTGTATCAGAAATTCCACCATATTATGATCACTCATCCCAAGAGGATCCTTCACAAGAAGATCCTTAATCCTACCTGTCTCATTGCACAGAACCATTGCATCAGAATTATCATGGCACTAGTCAGAGTATGTGAAGCAAAAGCTATTATTTGTTCTTCTTTCAAAGGTATAAGAAGTGAAACTGCTGCCCCAACTCCATTGGCAGCAAGGTGGCACAATGGTTAGCACTGCTGCCTCACAGCTCCAGGAGCTTGGATTCAATTCTAGCCTTGGCTGTCTGTCTGTGTGGAGTTTGCACGTTCTCCCTGTGTCTGCAGAGGTTTCCTCCGGGTGCTCCAGTTTCCTCCCACAGTCCAAAGATGTGTAGATTAAATGGAATTAGGCATGGTAAATGCATGGGGTTATGGGGATAGAGCGGGGTAAAGACCTTCGTAAGATACTCTGCCAGAGAATCGGTGCAGACCCAATGGGCAAAAATGGCCTCTTCTGCGCTGTAGGGTTTCTATTTAGGTGACATCTCGCAAGCAAGCAGAATGGTAGTTTCGGATTAGAATGAACCAATACTTCAGACTTCTGTAAAACATCTTTGACATCCTTGTATGCTTTCTCATATTCTGTTGTCCAGTTCTATGACGTATCCACAAATAGTATATTATGCAATGGCTTCAATAATGTAGCTAAGTTAGGAACAATTTGCCATAATAGTTTATTAATTCTAGAAAGGTTGTCAATTGTCAGGTATGATGCTTCTAAAATTGCGTGCATCGTTTTAGGTGCTTTATATAGATCTTTACTATCAATAATGTGACCCAAATACTGGACGGACGTATGGAAAATGTCATACTTTTCTTGAAATGCAGACCACGTGCTAGAAGATGTTCCAATGTTGCTTCTAAATTTTTCAAGTGTTCCTGTTTACTCGATCTTAGAATTAGAAGATGTACACCAGAGAGACCACTTAAAATCTGATCCATCGATCTTTGGAATAGGGCTGGTGCGGATGTTATTCATAGGGGCAATCTTTTATGATGAAAAAGACCTTTATGAGTAACGATGGTAAGCAATGGCTGGGATTTAGCAACTACATTCATCTGTAGATATGCTTATGAAAGATCAATCTTGCTGAATTTCTACCGACCCGATAACCCAGCAAACAAATCTTCAATTAAAGGAAGCAGATATTAATAAACACACAACACTGGATTTATGGCTGTTTTAAAATCACCACAAATACAATTCACCTAGTACAATGGGGGTAGCCCAGTTACCCATTATAACCGGTGCTCAAACACCAGTCTTAACAAGTCATATTAATTCTTCTTCAACATTGGGATGAATTGTATTTGGCACTGCTCTTGCTTTGAGGCATTTTGTCTTAGGCTTTATCCTGAGTTTCAATTGAACTCCCTTCACTGAGCCCAGTGTCTCTTGTATTGGTGCTATAGGTCTGTTTTAGCATTGACCAATCTGTTGACAGCACTCCAGTTAAGCTTTATATTCTCCAACCAGGATCTCCCGAATAGAGCTGGAAAATTAACAGAGACCACATGGAGAGGCAACTTAGTTAACAAACATAGTTTACTTGTTAGTCACAAGTAGGCCTACATTAACACTGCAATGAAGTTACTGTGAAAATCCCCTAGTCGTCACACTCGGGCGACTGTTCGGGTAACACTGAGGGAGAATTTAGCATGGCCAATGCGTCAAAACAGCACGTCTTTCGGACTGTGGGAGGAAACCGGAGCACCCGGAGGAAACCCACACAGACATAGGGAGAACGTGCAGACTCCACACAGACAGTTACTCAAGCCAAGAATTGAACCCGAGTCCCTGGTGCTGTGGGGCAGCAGTGCTAACCACTGTGCCACCCCACTGTTCTAACTCTACATTGACCATGATGTAACCTTTTAAAGACCCAATTTCTTCCATATATGTCCTTAGAATCACATCAGCTGGTTTCAAAGGAAGATGCTTCAGCTTTTGTTGGTATGTAGTCCCAGGAATTAAAGATACAGCAACACCAGTATCAATCTCCATCCTAATATGTTGTCCAAGTAACTTCGGAATCACACAAAATCTATATGATTCACCCTGTATGGATAAAACATTCAGTTGGAGCTCTTCATCATATCCCTGGACATTCTCTTCTTCACAGTCGTAACTCTTTTCTTCCATTTTGTAAATTCGTTTTGTAGAATGTAACGTGTTCTTCTTTTGGAGGGTACCCAGATTCTTCTAAATAATCTTCTCAGGGGAAGCTGTTCTAGCCCAACAAGCTTTTGCAATGAGACCCATTTTGCCACAATTGTTGCATTGATTACCCTCGCTCCAGCATTCACTCACTGAATGGCCCATTTTGGCACGTCTGTGATTTGCTTGTTGCTGTTTTGACTTCTTATGGGCAGCTCCAACTTGTGCATCCTCATTGCTGCACCAAATTGTGAAGCCTCTTTAGTAGCCAGTTCTGTCAACACTGATTTCTACTGCTGTCTTTCATGTCAAAGCATATTCAGTCAGCAATCTTCTTTGGATAGCCTCATTTTGGAGACCACGCATTCGACGATCTCGAAGAGTATCTTCTCATGACTCACCAAACTCACAATGTTGTGCCAGCCTTTTTAACATTGCCACAAATCAAGCAATGCTTTTGCCCTCTGCTTGATTCCTTTGGTGGAAGCTAAACCGTTCCACGATGATCAATAGCTTTGGAGAGTAATACTCTTCCAGGATCTTTGTCAAGTCATTGTAAATTTTGATTCCAGGTTTTACTGGGTGAACCAAGCTCTGGAGAAAATTGAAGGTTTTACTTCCTATTGAGAAAAGCTGGTACGAGCAACTCGCTTGCAATTTTACCCTGTTGTACAAAGTACTGAAAACACTCTGCATTGTACCTCCAAGATTCATTTTCTTCATTGACAGGACCAATGGCTCCTAACTGACTCGCCATTTCTCCTCAGACTCGAGACCTGTCAGTATTTTTTTCCTGTCTTCCCAAAACTCCCCTTTTTACCCTGGAGACCCTTGACTTGATGTATTCATTTTTCAAACGACCCCAACCAAAGGCAGAGCATCCCTTCCTTTCAGATATGCTGGATACTGCCTGAAATCCCCCCATTCTCTGATTGGAAAACCCCCCTCTTTTAAAACCACACTTTCTTACTTGGTTTTTCTGACACTGCAATCTTTAACGCTGTTGTTGATTTTCCCAAACCTTTTAATGTTCAAAGTGTGAGGACCCACAATGTCTTCCTTTCTACTAAGGATCTTTTCTCAATGTTCTGGACAAAATAAAGTTCTGATCCGTCACCAATTTTCTTTTTGTAATGTCCTAACTATATTAGGGTTTGTTAATTTTAAAGAAAAAGAAATGATGTGGTTTGCACACGTAGATGCAGCCTAACAAGTTTACTGAGAGACGCTCTCTGCACAGGACAGAAACTGAAACTAAGACAGAAGCCTGTGAAGCAGCCGAATGACATCACCATCAAATCATGTGACCAGCTCTTAAAGCAATCATACAACTAATTAAATATGCAACCTTTACCATCACCGAATCACATCCTGGGGGTTACCATTGACCAGAAACTGAACTGGATTAGCCATATAAATACTGTGGCTACAACAGTAAGTCAGAGGCTGGGAATCCTGCAATGAGTAACTCACCTCCTGACTCCACGCAAAGCCTGTCCACCATCTTCAAGATACTAGTCAGGAGTGTGATGGAATACTCCCCACTTGCCTGGATGGGTGCAGCTCCAACAACACTCAAGAAGCTCAACACCATCCAGGACAAAGTAACCCACTTGATTTGACACCCCATCCACAAATATTCACTCCCTCCACCGTCAATGCTCAGTAGCAGCAGTGTGTACCATCTACAAGATGCATTGTAGCAATTCACCAAGTCTCCACCGTCAGCATCATCAAAACCCCTGACCCCTACCACCTAGAAGGATAGGAGCGCAGATACATGGCAGCACCACAACCCGCAAGTCCCCCTCCAGGCCACTCACCATCCCGACTAGCTGAAATATCACCATTTATTCACTGTCAATGGGTCAAAATCCTGGAACTCCCTAACAGCACCGTGGTTGTACCTACACCACATGGACTGTAGAGGTTCAAGATGAGATTCACCATCACCTTCTGAAGGGCAATTAGGGAGGGCAACAAATGGGCGGCACGGTAGCACAGTGGTTAGCACTGCTGCTTCACAGCTCCAGGGTCCCGGGTTCGATTCCCGGCTCGGGTCACTGTCTGTGTGGAGTTTGCACATTCTCCTTGTGTCTGCGTGGGTTTCCTCCGGGTGCTCCGGTTTCCTCCCACAGTCCAAAGATGTGCGGGTTAGGTTGATTGGCCAGGTTAAAAATTGCCCCTTAGAGTCCTGGGATGTGTAGGTTAGAGGGATTAGCGGGTAAATATGTGGGGGTAGGGCCTGGGTGGGATTGTGGTCGGTGCAGACTCGATGGGCCGAATGGCCTCCTTCTGCACTGTAGGGTTTCTATGATTTCTATGATTTCTATGAAATGCTGGCCTAGCTAGTCACACCTACATCTTATGAAATCATAAAAAAACTACCATGGCTCTCTCTTTTGTTCAGAGTGGTGGGGTGGTGGTGGAGGTGGTTTTGCTGTGTCTTGTTTTGCTATCCACGTCCACAGGTCAGTGAGGGCAGGAGTAGACCAAAGCTGGAGAGCTGTCATATAGCAGCCCCACATCGAGTCAACACGCCCATGTGATATCACAGCTAAGTGTTTAGTAGGTAAGTATTTCTCTCTGCTACCTTTTTGGACTTCCTTTACATAGAAACACACATAGAAAATAGAAGCAAGAGTAGGCCATTTGGCCCTTCGAGCCTGCTCTGCTTTCATTATGATCATGGCTGATCATCAAATTCAATACCCTGATCCTGCCTTCCCCCAATATCCCTTAGCCCCAAGAGCTATATCTAATTTCTTCTTGAAATCACACAATGTTTTGACCTCAACTACTTTCTGTGGTAGTGAATTCCATACATTCACCACCCTCTGGGTGAAGAAATTTCTCCTCACCTCAGTCCTAAAGGTTTACCCCCTTTTCCTCAAACTAAGACTCCGAACTTTGGACTCACCCACCATTCAGAACATTCTTTCTGAATTTGCCCTGTCTAATCCTGTTGGAATTTTAAAGTTTCTATGAGATCCTCTCTCACTCTTCTAAACTCCAGTGAATATAATCCTAGCCTACTTGGTCACTCCTCATATGACAGATCTGCCATCCCAACAATCAGCCTGATAAACCTTTGCTGCACTCCCTCTATAGCAAGGACATCCTCCTCAGATAAGGACACCAAAACTGCACACAATACTCCATGTGTGGCCTCACCAACGCCCTGTACAATTGCAGTAAAACATCCTTTTCCCTATACGCAAATCCTCTCGCTATGAAGACCAACATACCATTTGCCTTCTTTCTGCCTGCTAAACCTGCGCGCTTACTTGCAGTGACGGATGCATCAGGACTCCAAGGTCTCGTTGAGTATCCACCTCTCTCAGTTTATACCCATTCAAGTAATAATCTGCCTTCTTATTATTGCTATTGAAGTGGATAACCTCCCATTTATCCACATTATACTGCATCTGCCCACACACTCAGCCAATCCAAATCACGCTGAAGCATCTCTGCATCCTCCTCACAGCTCACCCTCCCACCCAACTTTGTATCATATCCTACATTTAATTCCCGCCTCCAGATCATTAATATATAATGTGAAATGTTGGGGTCCTCGCACAGATCCCTACGGAACCCATTAGTCACTGCCTGCCAATCGGAAAAAGACCCGTTTATGCCAACTCTTTACTTCCTGTCTGCTAACCAGCTTTCTATCCACCTTGTAACACTATCTGGAAACACATGCACTTTAACTTTACATAGTAATCTGCTGTGTGAGACTTTGTAGAAAGCATTCTGATAGTTTCAATAAACCACATGCACTGGTTCCTCCTGGTCAACTCTATTAGTTACATCCCCAAAGAATTCCAGTAGATTTGTCAAGCATGATTTCCCCTTTGTAAATCCATGCAGACTTTGTCTGATTATACCACTGCTTTCCAAATGCTTTGCTATGAAATCCTTGAATTCCCCAGTACCGACTTTAGGCTCACTGGTCTATAGTTCTCTGTTTTCTCTCTACCTCCCATTTTGAATAGCGGACTTACGTTAGTTACCCTCCAATCTGTAGGAACCAGTCCAGCGTCTAAAGAATTTTGGAAAATAACCACCAATGGATCTACTATTTCCAGGGCCACTTCCTTAGGTACTCTGGGATGAAGATTATCAGACCTGGAGATTTATCCATCTTCAATCCCATCAATTTCCCCCAAACCATTTCTTTTCTAATACTGATTTCCTTCAGCTCTTCACTAAAACTTGTGTTTCCCCGAATTTCCAGTGCATTATTCCTGTTTTCCTTCTTGATTATAGAAACGAATTATAAATTGATTTCCTCTGCCATTTCTTTAGTCCCTGTTATGAATTCCACCAAAGGGCCTACATTTGTTTTTGTCAATGTTTTTCTCTTTACATACCTATGGAAACTTCTATAGTCAGTTTTCATGTTCCCCGCTAGCTTACTTTCATACTCTATCTTCCCTTTCTTAATCAATCCCTTGGTCCGCCTTTGCTGAATTTTAAACTGCTCCCAATCCTCAGAGCTATTATCTTTTCTTGCCAATTTGTCTTTGAATCTGATACTATCTAATTTCCCTCGAACCTCTATTGCCAGTCCAATGTCCTTCCTTTCAGTAATGTTTCCCAGTCCATCTCCCATAGCCAACTCATACCCCATACCATCATAGTTACCTCCATTGAGATTCAGGACCCAGGTCTCAGAATCAACTATGTCATTATCCATTTCGATAAAGAATTCTACCATATTATGGTCACTCATCCCCAAGGGTTTTCTCACAACTAGATTGTCAACTAATCTTTTCTCATTGCACAATACCTAGTCCAAGATGGTTTGCTCCCTTGTTAGTTCCTCAATGTATCGCTCCAGAAAACCATCCCATATATACTCTAGAAATTCCTCCTCTATCGTACTGTGGCTAATTTGACTCTCCCAATCAATATGCAGATTAAAGTCACTCATAATCACAGATGTTCCTTTGACACATGCATCACTGATTTCCTGTCTAATGCTATTCCCAAAATTACCACTACTGGTCTGTTTATCACTGCCACAAATGTTTTTTGCCCTTTGGTGTTCCTTAACTTGACCCATACAGATTCCACATTGTCTTTGCTAACGTTTTTCCACAATATCATATCAACACCTTCTTTAATCAACAATGCAACTCCACCACCTTTTCCTTTCTGGCTGTCCTTCAGAAACACTGAATAGCCCTCAATGTTTATTTCCCATCCTTGGTCACCTTGGAACCACGTATCCGTAATGCCAACTATATCATACCATCATATTTATGATAACTATATCGTACCATCTGCACTACTAATTCATCCATTTTGTTTTGAATCCTCCAAGCGTTCAGGTACAAAACCTTAAGCAAAGCCCTTTTAACATTTCTTGTCCCGTTCCTATTACCTTTTACTGTGTCCTTATCTGACTCTGGCTTTTAATTTCTCTGCCTATCATTTTCCTTATTCCCCTTACTGTCCTTTCCTCTTGTTCTTGATTCCCCCTGCATCAGTCCCGGTGCTGCCCAGGTGTAACCCATTCAGTTTATACAGGTCCCACCTCCCCCAGAACCAGTCCCAATGCCCCAATAATCTGAAACGTTCACACAGTCTTTTCAGCCACATATTCATCCTATGTATCTTGCTGTTTCTACTCTGACTAGCACATGGCAAAGGTAGTAATCCTGAGAACACTACCTCTGAGGTCCTACTTTTTAATTTGCTTCCTAACTCACTATATTCTGCTTTTAGGACCTCACACCTTTGTTGACCTATATCATTTGTACCAATATGTACCAGAACCATTGGCTCTTTGCCCTTCCCCTTCAGAATGCCCTGCAACTGTTCCGAGACATCTGTGACCCCAGCACCAGGGAGGCAACTTACCATCCTAGAGTCTTATTTGTGGCTGCAGCCACATCTATCTATTCCCCTCAATTGAATCCACAATGACGATTGCATTTCTATTCCTTTTACCCCTTCCCTGTGCAGTAGAGACAACCGTGATGCTACAAATTTGGCTGCTGCTGTTATCCCCTGAGAGCTGCTGTCATCCCCTGAGAGGCCATTCTCCTCAACAGTATCCAAAGTGGTCGATCTGTTTTGCAGGCGAATAGTCACAGGAGATTCTGGAGGCACTGTCTGCCTAGCTCTCTTGCTCTGCCTGGTGGTCACCCATTCACCGTAAGGAGTCTAACAACACCAGGTTAAAGTCCAACAGGTTTATTTGGTAGCAAACGCCACTAGCTTTCGGAGCGCTGCTCCTTCGTCAGGTGAGTGGGAGATCCAACAGGTTTATTTGGTAGCACCTGATGAAGGGGCAGTGCTCCGAAAGCTCGTGCTACCAAATAAACCTGTTAGACTTAAACTGGTGTTGTGAGACTTCTTACTGTGCTTCTTTTTCCCTGTGTGGATGAGAGTGGGGGCTGTAGGGAAAATGATCAAACTGATCCCAGCACCGTGATACAGGGAGCCACTCAAGAGAGGGGGTGGGGTGGGGAAGAGAAAAGTAGTGATAGTCAGGGGTGGCACAGTTAGGGGAATAGACACTGTTCTCTGTAGGAAGGTTTGAGAGTCCCACAGGCTGTGTTGCCTGCCTGGTGCCAGGGTTTGGGACATCTGCTCCAGGTGGAAGGGGAACTTGCAGTGGGAGGGGAAGGATCCCATTGCCGTGGGAGAATGAGAAAGAGAGAGAGTTTGAGAAGCTTTGCACTAAATTAAACAACAGAATCTCCAAGGTTATAAACTCTGGATTATTACCTGAGCCGCGTGCAAACTGGCATCGGGTGCAGAAAATTAGAGATGAAATCAGGGCTCCGAGACTGGTGTGGGGGAAGTGGGTTTCGGTTCGTGGGGCACTGGTATCAGTACTGGGGAAAGTGGGGGCTGTACCGTTGGGACGGCCTATAACTGAACCATGCTGGGACCAGTGTTCCTGTAAACCACATCACTCGGGAAATAGAGAGGGCTTTAAACTAAGTATAGGGGGGATGGTTCTGGAGAGGGGATAGGTAGGCTTACAAAGCAAAAGGATATGGCAGCATTACAAGGCAGCTATTTAGACAATGATAGCCAGAGTGTGACGGGAAGATACAGAGTGCACAAACATTAAAAACAGCAACAAATAGGGTCAAAGGGGAAATCATGGCAAGGCAAAATTAATGACTCTTTACTTAAATGCACTTAGTATTCGGTGTAAATTGGGTCAATGGGCATGATGTTATTGCCATTACAGAGACATGGTTACAAGGAGATCAAAACTAGGAACTGAATAATCAGTGTTGCCACAGAATTCCTACAGTGCAGAAGGAGCCCATGGGATCCACAGCAAATTGGTAAATAGATCCAAAATGGGCTTGTTAATGGATGACAAAGGCTGATGCTGTCGGGCTGCTTTTGTGATTGGAAGCCTATGATCTGTGATGTATCACAGCAATCAGTACTGGGACCCTTGCTGTTCACTATGTACATTAACTACTTGGGATGTGAATATAGAAGGGATAATTAGTACGTTTGCAGAAGACATGATAATTGGTGTTGTTGTTGACAGTGAGGAGGATAGTCTGAGGCTTCAGACTAATATTGATCAGCTGGGAAGTTGGGCAGAGCAATGCCAGATGGAATTTAATCCTGGTAAGTGTGAGGTGATGCCTTTTGGGAGGTCTAATCATAGAATCACAGTCATAGTGCATTGGAAGATCAGAGCGCATGCGCAATTGTGCTGTGTAGCAGCGTGCAGCCAGTTTCCTGGCATGACTCCACCCACTCCTCTTATTGGCAAGAATTACATTTTGCTTCATTTTTTTTTTAAGTGCCATAAGATTGCGCCTGTGAGCTCGCCCGAGCAATGGGTCTGATTCTATACTGCATCACCCACATCAAACACTCACACACTGCGCTCACCATTTTCTTCCATTTCATTCTTCGGTTCTGGTACCAGGTTTTCACTTGTAGCTGAGTTAATCCCAGTGACTGTGCAAGATCCAACCTGAGAAAATGCACAAAGCAAATTCAGTAGAGTACGCAGTGAGGGGGCAAGTGGAGTAGTGAGACCTTGCTGTGTGCAAACTGATTGGTTTATTTGCCTCTATAGCAATCATGTTTACACAGAATTTGAAACAGGACATTCTGCACAAATAGTCTCGGCTGGTGTTTACACTCCACACAAACCTCTTCCCATCTAACTTCCTCCAACACCATCAATATTCTGTGCTATTCATTTCTCTCGTTCATCCAGCTTCCCGTTAAACTATCCACGTTACCTGCCTCAAATATTCCACATGCTGGCAAATTCCACATTACAACCGCTGAGTGAAGCACTATCTCCTGACTTCTCTTTGGATTTATTGGTGACTTTCACATCTGTGCTGCCTCATTTTGGACACCTCCACGAGCAGACCTACTCAGGTCACCCCCCTACCTTCAATCTTCTAAAAAAAGCCCTGTTTAACCTTTCCTGTTGACTATAATGCCTCTGTTTGTGTATTTTTCCATTTTCTGCATTGCTGCTGTATCCTCTTAATAACTGGGAGCCCTGAATTGTACAGAATACTCCAACATGCCATACAGCTTTAATCTAATTTTATCTGCTTTTCACTTGCAGAATTCTACAGGTGAACTCCAGTGCTTAATTTACTCAATTGTTTTTGCATTTATTAACCTATTGCACTACTTTTTGAGTTTTGTGTCCCTTTTCCTCTTGTTGTACCTCCAGCCAACTTAAATTTAGTTTCCAAACAGTGTGTGAACTCCAACCACAATATACCACCGTGCACTAAATGAATTTCAAAGTATTTATTAGTATTAACAACATCCGTTAAGTTAGCGTCACTGCACCTTTTGAAATTATAGAACCATAGAAAATTACAGCTCAGAAACAGGCCTTTTGGCCCTTCTTGTCTGTGCCGAACCATTTTATGCCTAGTCCCACTGACCTGCACTTGGACCATATCCCTCCACACCCCTCTCATCCATGAACCCGTCCAAGTTTTTCTTAAATGTTAAAAGTGATCCCGCATTTACCACTTTATCCGGCAGCTCATTCCACACTCCCACCACTCTCTGCGTGAAGAAGCCCCCCCTAATATTCCCTTTAAACTTTTCTCCTTTCACCCTTAACCCATGCCCTCTGGTTTTTTTCTCCCCTAGCCTCAGCGGAAAAAGCCTGCTTGCACTCACTCTATCTATACCCATCAAAATCTTATACACCTCTATCAAATCTCTTTCAACTAAAGTATTTATGTAAATTGTGATTCCAGCACTGATCCCCAAGAAACTTCCTAACTTTCACCAGACTGAGTAACAAGCCTTAACTCCTTACTGTGTGTGTGTTTTGGACCCATTCTGCGAGCTGCCTGAATCCACGTGTTCTGACCTTAATGATGAGTCATCTATGCTGTACTTTATCAAAGACTGTTTGAAAGTCTGTCTACTTTGCAGTGACAATATTCCTGGTGTCTGCTCTCCTATTTCTTCCAAAGAGTTTTTGTGTAGATTACTTTATTGCATTTTCAGTTTCTAAATGTTTTGTTTTAATTAAATTGTAGTAAACATTCCAGTATCTTTGCTTGCACTGACACTAAACTAACTGGTCTATAAATCCCTAGGTTGGCACTATTTCATTAGTAAGTATGTGAATTACATTCCCTGTCGACCAGTCCTCTGGCACTGTTCTCTTTTCCAGTGATTTTTTATAAAGTGTAATGGTGCCTCTGCTATTTTGTCCCTGAATTATTTTGATATTCACAGTTACAATTCACCCAGTCCAGGGGGGTGTTCGTCTGCATCCATGTGTGACCCTAACTTGATTCTTCTCGTTAGTTTTCCGTCTGTACAATATTTTATATTTCTCATCATAACCTTTGATAATTTATGTTGTAATTCTCCTTTGCTTTCCTGATTATAATTTGGATTTTTACTGATCTCTCCACATTCACTATTATTATCATCTCCTTTGCTAAATGTTTACCTTTAGTTTCAACTTTCTATTTATTTACCTGTGGTGCATCATTGCTTGCAAATTGACTTTGGATTTCTAGAGGGATGTATTTCTCCTAAACTCTCTTACTCACTGTTTTTTAAAATATTTCCCATTGTTGTTTCTTTTACCTGGAGTTTACCTTCCATCCTTCCATTCTCATCCCTTCATTCATTCATTAATTGGTTATAAAGTACGTTGGGATGACACAAGCTGCGAAACAAATGTAAGTTGTTTTCTTTGGGTCAGGGAGGGACTCACTGGGGGGACTCGCTGGGGGGATTCACTGGGGGGACTCGCTGGGGGGGTCTCGCTGGAGGGACTCGCTGGAGGGAATCGCTGGGGGGACTCGCTGGAGGGGACTCGCTGGAGGGGACTCGCTGGAGGGACTCACTCACTCTTTACAGATGATGGAGAAACTTCAGTAGAAAGTGCAGCAAAGTCAGAGTGCCTTGTTTGTGTCTCCACACTGGGAGCAAGGTGGCTCAAACAAGAGAGTTCCGTGTCCAATACCAAAGGTTAAGGGAATAAATTAAAGGGGCCACGTGATGACTATAACAGAGCGTGCCAGTCTGTTCCTGGTTCCACAATTACAGAGGCTGCATTCTGAAATCAGGAAACTCTGTTCACTCGAGGCTTCACATGCCTGTTTCTCCTGCAACTCATCAGCACGACCACTAGAATCTACAATTATAGTTCCATCGGTATTTGGAAAAGTGAGTCACTAAGCAATGGTACAACAAATGGAGTGGCACGGTAGCACAGTGGTTAGCACTGCTTCCTCACAGCGCCAGGGACCTGAGTTCGATTCCTAGCTTGGGTCACTGTCTGTGTGGAGTTTGAACATTCTCCCCATGTCTGCGTGGGTTTCCTCCGGGTGCTCCGGTTTCCTCCCACAGTCCAAAGATGTGCGGGTTAGGTTGATTGGTCATGCTAAATTGCCCCAGGTTTTGGAGGGATTAGCAGGGTAAATACATGGGGTTATGGGGATAGGGTGGGATTATTGTTGGCGCGGGCTCAATGGGCCAAATGGCCTCCTGCTGTACTGTAGGGATTCTATGATTCTATGAAATTCTAGCTGCATATTCATCCACTCGCACACAGACTCACTGATGTGTGAACACACATGCAAGCATGGCTCACACGCACACATACTCACACAGATATACACATGCATATCGGAATATAAAGTGGGCACTTGAACATTGCTTTGCTGCTCTTCAAACTTTTAACATCACAATGCCACTATAGTTTTGAAAAGCAACGCAGTATATTGAGACAGATTCACAGCCAAACAGAAGGAAACTAAGGGCAGAATATAGAGAGTACAGCCAGTGTTTGGGTTTTGAAAATGCAACATTTCTAACTGAACTGTGTGGCTTTCCATAGTCATGTGACTCTGCCCTGAGGTAAGAACTGTAGGCTGCCATTTCTGCCCACTTCAATAAAGTCTCTCACTGAGACGTATCACTGATGAAGACTGTTGTCGTTCTATGTGAAACATGGTGTAGAAAGTAGAGGGAAAATAGATTTTTAAAACCTGGAAATGATTCAGTGAAGACACTGAGAACCCAGGAACACAGGTTCAACTCTGCAAAAAAAAGGTCAAAAGAAAAGCTGCAAGTAAAATACTGGTTACAGCTCAGAAAGGCACATGGCAAAGTTCAAAGCTGCAGACAGCTACTGCAAACGGACAAAGGAAAGGCAGACACAATAGGACAAAAGGAATGCAAATGAATGATGCAAGTCAATAACTGAGGGAGTACAAATGGCTGCAGTCAATTTTCCACTTCTACCCCAGTAAAAATAGAAATCATAGAAACCCTACAGTACAGAAAGAGGCCATTCGGCCCATCGAGTCTGCACCAACCACAATCCCACCCAGGCCCTACCCCCACATATTTACCTACTAATCCCTCTAACCTATGCATCTCAGGACACTAAGGGGCAATTTTTAGCATGGCCAATCAACCTAACCCGCACATCTTTGGACTGTGGGAGGAAACCGGAGCACCCGGAGGAAACCCACGCAGACACGAGGAGAATGTGCAAACTCCACACAGACAGTGACCCGAGCCGGGAATCGAACCCAGGTCCCTGGAGCTGTGAAGCAGCAGTGCTAACCACTGTGCTACCGTGCCGCCCCGGTAGCACAGTGGTGATATGTGGCAAAACCAGCAGATTTTCTACTTGTGGCAAAATTATGAGATTGCAACAGATTTAATTAACAAGCCTGAACTAATGAGTAGCCACACTTTTAACATTGCTGGGAAGGACTGCTGCAAAATGCATATCACTCAAAATCTAACTGATGATCAGAGAAAACAGACGGCACATTTTGAACCCAGAGTGAATGTTACATATGAATGATATGTATCCAACTCTAGAGTTCTGGGTGAAAATGAGACCATTGAACATTACATAACTACAGTAACGATGGCAGAATCCTGTGAGTTTGGACAGCTGAAGGGTGAGCTGATTAAAGATAAGTGTGAGAGACCCCCTCAGTGAGAGCAAGCCTACTAAATGGTGTAAAGAACGTGACAGATATGTCAAAATGCAGAAATTGTGAAACAGCTGGCACGTATACACATGGCAGAGCAGACCAGGTGACAGAGTACGCAGAGAGATAGTCCAAGCTGAAAGAGTGGAGCAACCAGAGACAAAGGGCAGGACGCAAATACTGCAGGGACAGCATGCACAGGGAAAGGGAGATTGTGCAACAGTGTTTTAACTTCACACACAAATGTTTGGTGACAAAAAGGAAAACAAGCCACATGGAGAGAAGGAGAGAGGCAGACAATTGCAGCTGCTTTATTTATGTCGAGGATTTCCCATTTTAAAAAATTACTGGATGAGATTTGTTTCCCTCCACGTCGCGTGTTTCACACTGATGTTCCATTCATCACTGGCGGCACCTTCTGGTCCTGCCGTTGTCAATGGAATTTCCCACTGAATCCACCCCACGTTGCCGGGAAACCCAAGGCGGTGGAGCACCATTGGCGGTTTGCCAAAAAGTTCCAACTAATCTTTCTTTTTCCTTCTAAAACCCTCCTGTGGGAATGGTTTTTCAAGTTCACCACCGCTAGAATAACAATAACCAAATAAAGTTAAACTCTTCCCAGTGGTTTCCTTTCTCGCTTATATTCGTTCAATCAATTGTTTTGGGAGTAAAGTAGAGAGTAGAGAGAGCTGGGGGAAAGGGAATCCTGCTTTCTTCTCTTCCCCTTAAGTTTCTCTTTAAAGGTTTGTGCTCTCGGAAGTTTCTGTCTGTCTGAGCGAGAGGAGGTGGATGGTGCGCTGGGTGACATCATAGAAATCATAGAAACCCTACAGTGCAGAAGGAGGCCATTCGGCCCATCGAGTCTGCACCGACCACAATCCCACCCAGGCCCTACCCGCTAATCCCTTTTTTTTTTACCCGCTAATTTACCCGCTAATCCCTCTAACCTACGCATCCCAGGACTCTAAGGGGCAATTTTTAACCTGGCCAATCAACCTAACCCGCACATCTTTGGACTGTGGGAGGAAACCGGAGCACCCGGAGGAAACCCACGCAGACACGAGGAGAATGTGCAAACTCCACACAGACAGTGACCCGAGCCGGGAATCGAACCCAGGACCCTGGAGCTGTGAAGCAGCAGTGCTACCGTGCCGCATGAATGAAGGAAAACTGCCGCTTGGTGTTGGATCTTGGCAACCTACCCAGCACCAGGTCTCATTTCATGAACAGCTTTTAAAGGAGGCATGGAGCAAGTTTGCAAAATCCTGCTTCATGAACAGTTTCAGCAAAATTCGCCCAAAAATCTCTCAGTGTTGTCCCCAGCAGGAAACCCGGTGAGATTTGGGGTGATTCATTTCCCAGTTCAAACACACTTAGAGATGTTTTTCGGAGTGGAGACATGAAGCTGCCAGCAACACCAGCTGCTCCGAGGTCAGAGTGCCCTCTCTGAAGTTTGAGTTTTAAAGTTTATTTATTAATGTCACAAGTAGGCTTACATTAACACTGCGCTGAAGTTACTGTGAAAATCCCCTAGTCACCGCACCCCGGCGTCTGTTCGGGTACACTGAGGGAGAATTTAGCACGGCCAATGCATCTAACCAGCACGTCTTTCGGACTGTGGGAGGAAACCAGAGAATCTGGAGGAAACCCACGCAGACACGAGGAGAATGTGCAAACTCTGCACAGTCAGTGACCCAAGCTGGGAATCGTACCGGAGCCCCAGGCACTGTGAGGCAGCAGTGCTAACCACTGTGCCATGGTGCCATCCATAAAGTTAAGTTGAAGGACCCCCACCCCCCAGACATCCTAACCCCCTGCAGAAATGGGGAACACCCACAAGCCTTGACCCCGGAGGGGTAACCTCCCCTTCATGACCAGGTCACCCACTTCACCTCATGGCCTCCCCCATCGTAAGTGAGCAGAACCCTGCTATGAGGTCACCTAACACCTGCCCTTTCAGGCACCCTTCAGGATCCATCCCTTGCCAATGCCACCCTAGCAGTGCCCAGATTGCTGGGGGAAATGTCAGGGCACTGCCCAGCTGCGCCTCCGGCCACCCGGGGGCTTCAATGGTCTCCGGCCCCCCCATTGTGGCCATCATGACCGGACTCCGTTTATTGAGATTAGCAGTGACTTGCGACCAGTTCCCACTGCTCCTGAGGGTTAGAGTTTTGCAGGATCCGGGAGAATCCAGTTTAAGCCGACTCTGCGAGTTTAAACGATTATTTACATATGCTGATCTGGATAACGCGCTCGCTAGGTCTGAACCAAATTCAGTCAGGACACGGGGGGTAGTGCTCGCCGTCATCCGAGAGAACCTTCCGAAATAAATAATGGCCAGAATTCTCCAACCTCGCCCGCAGCTGGGATTCTCCGGTCCCGCTGCAGTGAATGGGTGAATGGTGATTTAGCTGAGCGTCAAATTCTCCATTTTCGCTGGCAGCGGTAGCGAGGTGTATGAGTTCGGAGAATTTAGGCCATTATTTTGACTCCAACATTACGTGCTGTGAAAGGTTAATCATGGCACGAATCAGTTCCAGCCTCCCAGACTGCCTGGATCCACTACAGTTCACCTATAACTGCAACAGGTCCACCGCAGACGCCATCTCCCTGGCCCTGCACTCAACCCTGGAACACCGAGATAACAAAGACACCTATGGCAGGCTCCTATTTGTTGACTACAGCTCAGCCTTCAACACCATTATTCCCACGAAACTCATCTCCAAACTCCATGACCTGCGCCTCCGCTCCTCCCTCTGCGACTGGATCCTAGACTTCCTAATCCACGGACTGCAGTCAGTAAGGATAGGCAACAATACCTTCTCCATGATCATCCTCAGCACCAGTGCTCCACAAGGCTGTGTCCTCAGCCCCTTCCTTATACACCTATGACTGTGTGGCTAAATTCCCTTCCAACTCGATTTTCAAGTTTGCTGACGACACCACCGTAGTGGGTCAGATCTCAAACAATGGCGAGACAGAGTACAGGAATGAGATAGAGAATCTGGTAAACTGGTGCGGCAACAATAATCTCTCCCTCAATGTCAACAAAATGAAGAAGATTGTCATCAACTTCCAGAAGCGTAAAGGAGAACATGCCCCAGGCTACATCAATGGGGACGAAGTAGAAAGGGTCGAGAGCTTCAAATTGTTAGGTGCCCAGATCACCACCAACCTGTCCTGGTCCCCCCATGCCGACACTATAGTTAAGAAAGCCCACCAACGCCTCTACTTTCTCAGAAGACTAAGGAAATTTGGCATGTCAGCCACAACTCTCACCGACTTCTGCAGATGCACCATAGAAAGCATTCTTTCTGGTTGTATCACAGCTTGGTCTGGCTCCTGCTCTGTCCAAGACCGCAAGAAACTACAAAGGGTCATGAATGAAACCCAGTCCATCACCCAAACCAGCCACGCATCCATTGACTCTGTCTACACTTCCCGCTGCCTCGGCAAAGCAGCCAGCATAATTAAGGACCCCACGCACCCCGGACACCTCCTTCCGTTGGGAAAAAGATACAAAAGTCTGAGATTACGTACCAACCGACTCAAGAATAGTTTCTTCCCTGCTGCCGTCAGACTTTTGAACGGACCTACCTCGCACTAAGCTGATCTTTCTTTACACCCCAGCTATGACTGCAACACTACATTCTGCACTCTCTCCTTTCCTTCTCTATGAATGGTATGCTTTGTCTGTATAGCACGCAAGAAACAATACTTTTCACTGTATACTAATACATGTGACAATAATAAATCAAATCTGTGTACCATCAGATCTTGCTACCAGACCATGGATGTCACTATTAGAATAATAGTGCGACAAAATCAAAACCTATTACTGATTCTGTGAACCATTGCAAGAAAGAGAAGGAAAGGAGTTTGAAATGTTTTTCTAAGGTGTTTGAACTGTGGTGAACAGGGATTTGAGCGATGCCTTGAAGTGGATTTCCTGGAGTTAAGTATGTCACTCAGAGCTCAGGGAAGATGTCATCGCTGAGAATGCTCTGAATACTTTCATTGTATCACTGGACCATTAGCTAAACCCACAAAAATGTTCCTCACTGTCTTGTATAGATTGGGATTAACTGTCTTGTCAGGTGTATTGCACAAACAACCATCGCTATGGAAACAATGGCAACAAACACACAACTACAACTCCTGCTCTGTTCACAGCCACACTTACACTCAACTTCCTCAATATAACTCCCGACCAGCTCTGAACGCCTATTGTAGCTCTGCTCGATATACTGATCAGCGGGGGAATATCCCCACCATGGGAATCGTAACGGGCGGGGGGACGGACCACGCAAAGGTCCGTTGACCTTGGGCGGGATTTTCCGGTTTTGGGGTGAGTGCGGTCGGAAAATCCCGCCCCAGATCCATGTGAAGCAACAAGGAGCTGTAACAGCACGTGCCCTCACTCCCCTGCACACCCTTACATTGGATTACACAGGGTATACATTGAATACAGGAGTTGGGACGTCTTGTTGAAGTTGTACAAGACATTGGTAAGGCCACACTGGGAATATTGTGTGCAGTTCTGGTCACCCTATTATAGAAAGGATATTATTAAACTAGAAAGAGTACGGAAAAGATTTACTAGGATTCTACCGGGACTTGACGGTTTTAGTTATAAGGAGAGGCTGGGTAGACTGGGACTTTTTTCTCTGTAGCGTAGGAGGCTGAGGGGTGATCTTATAGAGGTCTATAAAATAATGAGGGGCACAGATCAGCTAGATAGTCAATATCTTTTTCCAAAGGTAGAGGTGTCTAAAACTAGAGGGCATAGGTTTAAGGTGAGAGGGGAGAGATACAAAAGGGTCCAGAGGGGCAATTTTTTCAGACAGAGGGTGGTGAGTGTCTGGAACAAGCTGCCAGAGGTAGTAGTAGAGGCGGGTACAATTTTGTCTTTTAAAAAGCATTTAGACAGTTACATGGGTAAGATGGGTGTACAGGGATATGGGCCAAATGCGGGCAATTGGGACTAGCTTAGGAGTTTTAAAAAAAGGGCGGCATGGACAAGTTAGGCCGAAGGGCCTGTTTCCATGCTGTAAACATCTATGACTCTATGACTCTACAGCACAGAACCTGGCCATTTGACCCAAACAGTCCATGCTGGTGTTTATGCCTCACTCAAGCCCCCTTCATCTTTGCTCATCTAAAATGGACCATTGTAACCCCCTATTCTCCCCTTTCTCTAACCTCCCCTCAAATGTAGCTCCATGCTTCACTTCATCCACTCCTGTGGTAGCGGGTTCCATGTTGTTACCATTCTACGGGTGAAGAAGTTTCTTCTGAATTCCCAATTGTAATTTTTGGTGACTATCTCATATGCCCACAAGAGGGAACATTCTCTCTGTGTGCACCTTTCAGAACCTTTCAGAATTTTAAAGACCTCTATTTGATCAGCCCTCAGCCCAGACCCAGTCTATCGATCCTTTCCTGATATACAGACAGGAACGCTACCACTTCACCCGCCACCACTTCACCCGCCACCACTTCACCCGCTACCACTTCACCCGCCACCACTTCACCCGCCACGGAATCGGCTCGGGCAAGGGTCCGATAACGGAAATCTCTGTTGTCCTCGGGCGGGAATTTCTGGTCTTGCCCGAGCGAGGCTATAAAATCCTGCCCCTTAGACCCACAAAATGATGGTATCACCCCTGTCAATCTGCTCTCCAGTGCCTTAAGAGATTTTTGTGTGTTATGGTGACCAGAGCTGCAGAGCCTAATCAAGGTTTGATACTGATTTAGCATAACTTCCTCAATGTTATCCATGTGGAAATAAAGCCTAATGCTTGGTTCATATTCTTTATGTATTTGTACTCTGAGATCCTTTTCATCGATTCGTTGGTAAAGACAACATTTATTGCCCATTCCTAATTGCCTTTGGACTGAATGGCTCGCTAGGCTATTTCAGAGGGCAATTGAGAGTCAACCACGGTGCTGTGGTTCTGGAATCACTTGTGGACCAGACAGGTAAAGCTGAATCCCTAAAGATGAGCCAAATATGTTTTTATGACAATAGTTATCATTGTCACCATCACTGAGATTAGCTTTCAATTCCAGATTTTAGTCATTCCACCATCTGCCGTGGTGAGATCTGAACCCGTGTCTCGGGGCATTAGCCTGGACTTCTGGGTTACTAATCTAATGACATTACCACTGTGCCACCGCCTCCTCACTGTGAAACCTCTACCTCACCATGTGACCTCGTATTTACCTGGGTTAAGTTTATTTGTCCATTCTCTAAGTTTGTTCCTGTTACTTGTTTGCAGTCCTCCATATTGACTTTCCCACCAATACTGTGTCATCTGCAAATTCACTAATTGTGTTATGATTCCAAAGTTCCAATGATTGATGTGAATTGTAATCAGCACTGATCTCTGTGGACACCATTTCCCACCCTCTGCCAATCGGAATAACCACCCTTTAGTCCCACTCTCTGCTTCCTGTCTTAAACCAGCTGGCAATCCAGTCTGCCCCTTGTCCCCTGACCTTATTCATTAGTCTATTGTGAGAAGCCTTAGCCATGGCCTTTTGAACATCCAGATAACTACATTCATCATAGAATCACAGAATCCCTACAGTGCAGAAGAGGCCATTCAGCCCATCAAATCTGCACCGACTCTCTGACACAGCATCCCACATAGGCCCTCTACCCCACCCCATCCCCATAACCCCACACATTTCCCATGGCCAATCCACTACCCTGCACATCTTTGGACTGTGGGAGGAAATCGGAGCACTCGGAGGAAACCCACACAGACATGGGGAGAATGTGTCCACACAGACAGTGACCCAAGGCTGGAATTGAAGCTGGGTCCCTGGCGCTGTGAGGCAGCAGCGCTAACCACTGTGCCACCGTGCCGCCCAATTCTATGCTTTGAATCAATTCCCTAATTTATCACCATATTTCTTCCTCCACCTCCCTTTCGCTATGAGGTGGGCCAATTAGTGTGATAGACCCATTCTCTTTCCCCAAATGAAGTTTATTTTTGTTTTGGTAATAGTTGCATCCTGTTTCTCGACTGCCATTATATTATCCTGAATAATTTCATTAACTCCCTGTTTTTTAAATACGTTATACAACACAAAGTTTAATTCCCAATCCTGATTTTCCTGAATTCACTTCCAGTAAACCCTTACCATGCCTGGTCCTTTCCAACATATGATTGCCTCCAGCTCCCTGTTTTTTTTAATGGACTCTGCATCCATTGCTCTATAGACATTTTCATTCATTTTCAATAGTATTTCCTCTCACTTTGTGTTTATCTGTCTTTATAGACTCCCGTTCTGTACCTTTGCTATTCAATGTCCTCCGTCAATGTAGCTCAGTTGGCTGGGATGGCTGGGTTAGTGATGCAGAGCCCCTTGCCTGAGGTTTGGTAACCTTCAGGTTAAATCACCCACTGGTCACAGCCCATGGTCATCTGGGACTATGGTCACTTTACCTTTAATACTTGACTTATTCCTAATTTCTCCTGACCTGTTGTGTTTTACAGTTTGGCTGATTATGTTTCTCGTGGGCTCCTCTTTATCTCTTGCTATTTGAAAGCCTTTGCTACCTCCCTATTTACCCACTCTTCTTGGATGTCCATCCCATGACACGGGTTCAGGTGGAGCCGGTCCAGTCACTGCAATTCGTTCCAGTCTCAGGACTGATGTTGGTGTCCCATCGACAGGAACCCTTCATTCCAACCTCAACTATCTAGGACACATGTCTTACTGGCCATATCATCTTATTATCTGCTCCCATGTTAGCTTGCATATGGTTCAGGCACTAGGCCAGAGGCTATTACCCTCAAGGTCCTGCTTTTTTAATTGAGTCTGTTCCTGATACACTTTCAGCAGGACCTCTTCCCTCTTCTACCTAAAATGAACTACAGTAACTGAATTCACCTCTTTCTTTGCCAGGGTTCTCACCAAATGTCCTGGGATATCTGTTAACCCGACACCGGGTAGGAAACACACCCCTCAGGAATCTTGTTCTTGGTTACACTCAGGAGAATCCCCCTCCTCCTCACTCTCCCCACTGGATGACAATCCCCTCCCCCACTCCCCCTGTTGGATGACACCCCCCTCCCCCACTCCCCCCACTGATGACCCCCCCCCTCTTCTCTGATGGAGATCCCCCGCCCCCCCCCCCCCACCCCCACCACTCTCCCTGTTAGATGACCCCCCTCCCCCAGCTTCTCTGATGGAGAATTCCCTCCCCCACACTCTCCCATCTTCCCACTCACTCACCTGTCTGGGGTGGACAGATATTTCTGTTTCTGGAATTTTTTCTCCAGTCCCATGAGCTGTAACTCGGTGAAAATGGTACGACTTCTCCGAGGCCTTTTTAGCCGAGGAGCGTTCTGATCACTCTCGCACTCACTGCTGGTGCGAGTAATATTCTCCAGAGAGGCAGAATTCGAATGACTGGAGGACGAGGCTGGAGGCAGAAACTGTGGAATCCTCGCAGTGAGAGCTTGAGACAGGTGAGTCACTGAAAGCAATGGATACGAAACTCAAGGATGACCCTGCGGAAACACACGAGGATTAACATCAACGACAGTATCATGCCAAGGTATGAAAGAAACATATCTCCATATCACCCTGGCTGCTTTAAAAACATTAGATATATAATAGACAAAGACTTTACATTGATTAAAGCCGTGACTGGCTACGACTCACACAAAGGGGATTTCTAGCCTTCAGAAAAACCCACAGCAACCCCATTATCTCTAAAGAGGAGCTAACGCCCTCTGACTGCAGAATTAAATTCCAAGAAATGCACAAAGGCCCTTTACATTTCTGAGGCAAAGCCTGACCAATGGAGATGATCGAATTGTGCGGACAAAGGACCCTGAAACCTCTGGTAAAT